>NC_068985.1:62941175-62942899 GCF_001194135.2 Octopus bimaculoides | reverse complement strand
TATATATATATATATATATATATATATATATATATATATATATGTATGTATGTATATAAGGATTTACTTTTCATAATGAGATAAAAATCCAAGGCTGTGTATAACATAGAACATTTATAAATGGAAGGTCTTACAGCTGTTCCAGGATATTTATTATATCCCTTCATCCGAGATGGTGTGAGAGGGTGGTTAAGCAATAATTAGTTTAGATAAGATAGGAAATAAAGAGTGAATGTAGGGATATTGTATTTGTAAAACCATTGTTTAGGCAGAATGGTATACATATAATGGTATACATTCCAAATACAGAGTTTATACACAGTGTTATTGAATCAAGGATTCTGTTTAAGAGCATGGTTGGTGTCATTGATGTGAGAGGGGAAGGAAGCCACTGGGGAGGGGGCGAGGACATGGTCAAGATATCTGGAGATGAGTTCGGTGGGGCAGATGCAGGTGGAGACAATGGAGTGGCCAGGGTTGTTAGGTTTGTGGATTTTGGGGAGCAAGTAAATTGTGGGGGTGCGGACAATGAGGTTGGAGGTGGTGGGGGAGACGGGAGAAGGAGATGAGGTCATGGATAGTGGAGGACACCATGTGTTGGTAGATGGGTGTAGGGTTGAAGAACAGAGGGCAGTAGAAGGAAGTGTCTTGAAGTTGGCTGAGAGCTTCAGCCTTGTAAAGGTCTGCATGCCACACCACCCTAGCTCCACCCTTGTCTGCCAGTTTTATGATGATGTCTTTGCAACGTCGGAGACATCGAAGGGCATTGGAGACATCGAAACTCGTTTCTCCAGCATTCACCACTTCACCACGTTATGGCTTAACAGCCCTTACCGTTTATTATCACTGTTTTGTGCTCACTGTCCTGTTTTTGTCACTACTTTAACCCTCCGCAAATCCCAAATTTTTTTAATTTGCTTTGCGGGAACGACTGTTTTAATGAAGTTGTGTCTTGTCCCTACGTTCGAAACGCAGAGTAGATAAAACAGGTGAAAACTGATGAAGGGAATGTTCTTTGTGTTGCCTGTCTCGTTTTTCTATTTGTTTCTTTTGTTGTTCGAAAAAAAGTTCGTTTTCCATGTTTTTGTTTTTTATGTGCTCATTTCTCATTTCGTTCATGTTTTTGATGTCCTATACCCATATACGCATGTATATATACATATATATGTAGGTATGTACATATACGTATGTATATATGCATATATAAATATATTATTTATATCATTATATATATATTACATATATATATATGTAATATATATGTATACATATATATACATATATTACATATATATATGTATACATATATTACATATACTTTATACATATACATTACATATGTATAATATATATTACATATATATTATATTTGTGAAGACCTGTTGGGGCAAGTGAAAGCGAAATCTTGATGGCACCTGTGCCCAGCGTCGCCTTCCTGGCACTTGTGCCAGTGGCACGTGTAAAGACATTTGAGCGAGATTGTTGCCAGTGCCGCTGGACTAGCTCCTGTGCAGGTGGCACATAAAATACACGATTTTGAGCATGGCCGTTGCCAGTACCGCCTGACTGGCTTTCGTGCCGGTGGCACGTAAAAGCACCAACTACACTCTCGGTGTGTTTGGCATTAGGAAGATGATATGTTACATACATATATTACATATATATTATATACATCTTACATTCATATAATATATATATATACATATATACATATATATATATAT
>NC_068985.1:62936922-62940995 GCF_001194135.2 Octopus bimaculoides | reverse complement strand
CATTGTTTACAATTAACACGGAAAAAATAGATAAATAGTTCCAGGGTAGCAAAAAATAACACAAGTAAAAAGGGCGTAACACCTTGTTTTTAAAGGGAGAAACTTCAGGTTTATGTGAAATATTTTGTATAATATATATAAATAAATAAATGGAGTTAAATGCAAATTATATCTAATCTTCCTTTGCAGTTTCAGGAAGCTATTATTAGGAATTTTCCAAAGAATTCTAGGTATTACTTGATTATCAACTTGCACACAGTTAGAATTGGTTTTTTTTCAACATAAAAAATCTCTTACAAATTATCTCCTCACATAATATTAGCCTGTTAAATAAGAATACATTTACTAATACTAACATTAATTTAGCTAATACCATCCATCCCCCTAGAAATATTAATAACAAGGTTATTGTCTCTGAAGTCAATTCAAACAGAATTAAGTTTATATCAAGTAACTATAAAATTAAAAATTCTATATACCAGTGTAAATTTATTTCAGGTACAGATGTCTTTTTTTTTATATAGGTAGCTCTTCTAAAAGAGCTACCTATATAAAGTTATCTAAAAGAATTTCTAATCATTACTCTACATTTAGGGATAGGAATAAATTTAACAGTACAGGGCTTAGTAAATTAATTTGGTATCTAAAAGACAATAATAAACAATTTAATTTAGATTGGTTGATTCTCTCAATTTCATTCCCTTATGTTAAAGGCAAGGAATTCTGTCTTCTCTGTAATTCTGAACTATTTTTTCTTTTTTCTAAAAATCCCCTTGTAAACACGGTTATAGAGTGTGCTTACCGATGTAAACATTGGCAGAAACACACTTTTAGTTCATATAAGTGATATCTATCATTATATATAATTTAAACATTGATTTTCTTACATTTCACTTTCACTAGATATATCCTTTTCCAAGACTTTAGGGTTTTATTTAATTTGCATATCGTTCTATACTTATCATTTATTTGGTTTCTGATTTTTTCTTTCCTTTACCCCTCCTCTTTCTATAGGCTACCTTTGACGTTATATCCCCTAACGTTTTTTTTAAAAAAAACTTAATAGCGTTCAGTTCATCACAATACATATCCATCATTTTCTGTTAAAATGTCTTATTGACGAGTTTTATTTCTTCATTTCCCTGAAGAGAAGATTACATTGTTTTACACCATTTTATTCCTTTGGAATAATATCAATGATATCTTCGAAACGTGTGTTGGAAGTAAAAGAATTTGAATAACACCTGCGTTTAACTCCATTTATTTATTTATATATATTACATATGTATATATATATATATATATATTAGATATATATGCATATTATATATTATACATATAGATACACATATCACACACACACACATATATAAGAAAGAGGGTGTTTATTTCAACGCAGGAAAAAATATAGTGAAATTTGTTGTTGAAAAGTCATCAAAATTTGAGTAACCTGTAATTGTTTAAAATATATTTATTTACATATGTACCAAACCAGTTTTAACAATATTTTTTGTTTATCAATGTTAAAAAGTTAGAATTATGAATTAGAAAAACAGTTTTAAATGTTTCAATTCTGAGAAATTTATGTTTGTAACAGACAAAGTTACAATTATAAAGGAGAGAAACATGCAAATATTTTAACAAGTTTAAATGTCCATAAGAATCAATAATATTAAGACTCTTCATGAATTTATTTGAATGGATAAAGCCCATTAGTGATCGACAAGAAATGAATATCAAAGTTTCAGACATTCTGAGGTAAGAGCTAAAAAAGAACATGGGAGAAATGAAAATAGAGAAAAAAAGGGATTTAGTTACAATTTTTCTGATCCTCTTTCTGTCATGAGTAGGAACTTTCGGTTGGGAACAGTCATCAATCATTCCCGTTGGTTGATTTTCTTGTATTTGTTGAAGTTTGGTTTTGATTGGTGGAGAGTTAGGTGACATCAGCAACTGGTGTTTGTAAAATTTCATTGGTCTAGAGATATGTGAGGTTGGCAACTGGTGTTTGTATGGTGTTTGGAGTTGCGGTTTCGAAACCCAGGTGGAAGACTGTTACTCAAGTTTTTAAAATTGTTTGTGTTATTCTATGGTGATTTGAAGTTGTTTTCAAAATATGGGTGGAAGACTTATTCAAATTTGTTTGTTGTTCCTCCTGGTTGTTTTTTGTGTAGAAATTGAGTCTTTTTTCCTTGCCTCTTTAGTGTTTTTTCTTCTTTCTAAAGGATCTTCAGCTGTGGTTTATATTTTTTAATGAGTATGCCTTCCTTATTTAAACGGAATTGGGTTGAAGTGTTTCTGGTGCCTTGATAGAGAGGGAAGATTTGGTTTTTCAGGTTTATGTTTATAGGGCATTGGTCTAGATATATTTTCATCATCGTGGGGTCCTGGATTTGTTGCCTGTGCACTGTTAGTCTGTCCCTCAAGGTTAAACTAGTTTGACCTATGTAGTCTCCACAACACCCTCCACATTTGAGAACATAGATTAAGTTCTTCAAAGCACAGGTAAAGTGATTTTTTTATGGTAAAAGTTTGACCGGACTTAAATTTGTATGTCGAGCCCTCTAAGAAGAAGATGTAAGTTCCGTAGTTGTGGTGGGTGCACTTTTTGACTATTGGGGTTGTATTTTTGGTGGGTAATTTGATGCCGGTGAGTGATTGTTTTAGGGACTGCAGTTGTCTCTTGCCTTGAATAATCCTGTGTTTTCAATGCCTTTTTCATTTTCAGGTCCTTCATAAGGAGAGGTATGTTTTGGTGGAGGATATTGTATGCTTCCATGTTCCTCAGATTATGTGTTGATATGTAAGATGAAGTTGTGTCATGGTGTTTTCTTGTTTTCCATAACTCTTGGATGTCTATCATTTTTACACATTCTATTCCGTTTTTGATTCGACTGGCTGGGCATTTTCTATCTAATAATTTGCTTTTTAAGTTCTTGAAGTCACTTTTCCTGGGTTTCAGGATTTGATGCAATTGTGCAAATTCTTCTTGCTAAGTTGAATGGCATATTTATTTTAGTATGTTTTGGGTGGGAGGAGAATAGGCATGGCTTTTTTATGATCAGACTTGTTTGTTTAGTACTTAGTGGCCTTTTAAGCTGGGTGGGGGGAAATTTTTTTTATTTGAATTGGTTTTAATTGAAATACCAGATGTTTTTGACTTTCTTCAGTAAAAATTATAATTGCATTTTCTGGACTTGCTCTTTTATGTTCATTAAAGAATAGTAGTATGGATGGGGTCAACTTTTTTTGATTGAAATTCTAAGAGAATCATTTTTGAGTTCACTATATGCCTACACAGCAATTGTATATATATATATATATACACACACACAAAAACATCTATATATGTGTGTTCATATCTGTGCACACATGCGTTATACATAATTTTAAAATATATATATATAATTAAAGATTTATCTGTGTGGTTAAATGAATTTGGAAAGTTTTGGCCATTTTGCAAAAAGGAATTTAAAAAAAAAACAATACAGAATGCTGTCACAATTATATTTCCAAATTCATCTACTTTTGGTTGGCTGTTTTGTTTTGAATATATTTTTAAGTTCCAGCCTAGAATTTTCTAAAGGAGAAAGACAGCCAAGTGCAGAAGAGGGAAAGCAGCTATTCTTATAGAATTTCAGAATCTGGAGTGTTTTGCAAGGTCCAACAATAATGTGATAAAAAGGAGCTGCATTTCATAAAGAAGTTTGCACCAAAATTAAACGTTTGAAAAAAAGGAAACATTTGGAAATCATCATCATCATCATCATCATTTAACGTCCGCTTTCCATGCTAGCATGGGTTGGACGATTTGACTGGGGACTGGTGAAACCTGATGGCAACACCAGGCTCCAATCTGATTTGGCAGAGTTTCTACAGCTGGATGCCCTTCCTAACGCCAACCACTCAGAGAGTGTAGTGGGTGCTTTTACGTGTCACCCGCACGAAGGCCAGTCAGGCGGTACTGGCAATGGCCACGCTCAAACTGATGTATTTTATGTGCTACCCACACAAGAGCCAGTCCAGGGGCACTGGCAACGATGTCGCTCGAAAATCCTACGAAGGCGAGTCAG
>NC_068985.1:62935830-62936560 GCF_001194135.2 Octopus bimaculoides | reverse complement strand
ATTTAGTTCGATTTCACATGCCACAAGTCTTCGCAAGCGGAGTTTAGTGTCCAATGTAGGAAAGGTACGCATAAGTGGGCTGGCTACACCCCTGGCAGAGGCCTTGGATTTAGGTCTCACTTGGCTTGCCGGGTCTTCTCACGCACAGTACATTTCCAAAGGTCTCGGTCAGAAGTCATTGCCTTGGTGAGGCCCAATGTTCGAATGTCTTGCCTCACCACCTCAGCCCAGGTCTTCCTGGGCCCACCTCTTCCACGGGTTCCCTCAACTATTAGGATGTGGCACTTTTTCATGCAGCTATCCTCGTCCATTCTCACTGCAAGTCCATACCAGCGCAAACGCCTCTCTGGCACACCACAACTGATACCTCTTATGTTCAGCTTTTCTCTCAAGATACTTACATTCTGTCGGGTATGCACACTGACATTACACATCCAGCGGAGCATACTGGCTTCATTCCTTGCGAGCTTACACATGTCCTCAGCAGTCACAGCCCATGTTTCACTGCCATGTAGCATGGTTGTTCGTACACATGCGTCATACAGTCTGCCTTTTACTCTGAGTGAGAGTTCCTTTGTCACCAGCAGAGGTAAGAGCTCTCTGAACTTTGCCCAGGCTATTCTTATTCTAGCAGCTACACTTTCAGTGTACCCACCCCCACTACTAACTTGGTCACCCAGATAGCGGAAGCTATCAACTACCTCTAGTTTTTCTCCCTGGAATGAGACAG
>NC_068985.1:62933802-62935292 GCF_001194135.2 Octopus bimaculoides | reverse complement strand
TGTACATGGCTCGCACAGCTCTCACTAACCATTCTTCTATCCCAAGTTTCCTCATTGACCACCAGATAAGGGATCGGGGGACCCTGTCAAAGGCTTTCTCCATGTCAACGAAAGCCAGGTACAGAGGTTTATCCTTGGCTAGGTATTTCTCCTGCAGCTGTCTTACTAGAAATATGGCATCAGTGGTGCTTTTACCTGGCACGAACCCAAACTGCATCTCATCTAAATTGATTCGCTCCCTAATTTGTTGGGCTATGACCCTCTCCCTCACTTTCATAACCTGATCTAACAGCTTGATGCCTCTGTAATTATTTGTATCTAAAGTGTCACCTTTACCTTTGTAGCAGTTGACTATGGTGCTGAAGGAAAATTCAAAGTTCCAAAAGATCACAGAACTATACGTCACAAAAAAAGTCCTCAACAAAAATTAACATAACTATATATTTTTTTTAATTCCACCTATGAGAATTCTATATGAATTTGATTGTCAAAGACAATCTAAAACCATTGCAAAATATACATACATATGTATGTATGTTTTGGTGTGCACAATAATGTACATGTGATTAGTGTGTGTATGAGTTTGTTATAGTGTCGATGTTTTGGCATGTGTGTGTGTGAACTCCCACAGCCTAATAATAATTTCTGCAAATTTTCTTCTATTTTTTCATCCATCTTACTCCCCATAATTTTTCACTCCTCTCCCCTTCTTTTCTTTTTTTTCATGCATTCTTTAATATCTCCAATTTGCCCATTCCTCTCCCCTGTTTACTGTTTTATACTCCCTTTCTTACCTCCTCCCAATCTTTCTATACATCTTCTCCTATCACAATATCTTGTTTATTTTGATCACATCATTTTAAATTCCTAGTGTCCCATTCGTATGTATGTATTTTGTGAATGAACAATAACGTATATGTGCTTAAGTAAGTATGTGTAGACAATTCTGTTTGGGTCTATCGATGTTTTGGGATATGTGCTCTTGTGTATATGATTGTTGTTTGTTTATGTGCATAAGTATGTGGTCGTAAATGTATACTTTAGCATATGTTTCTATGTTGTTGATGTGAGAATATGCATGTCTGTGAGTATATTTCTGCCTATGTATGTATTCGAATATATATGGGAGAATATACAAAAAATAACAACAGACGAGGACAGGTGGTGTAAATAACAAAAGTATATATTAGTATGACGCTCGGGAATACGGAAAGTCTTTGACGTTTCGAGCTACGCTCTTCAACAGAAAGAATACGGAGACAAGGAGAAAAACACGGAGAAAAAAAATTGAATAGTGTTCAGTCAACGGTCAATCGAATATATATGCATATGTTTCTATATGTATATATTTATGTATATAGGAAAATCATCATCATCATCATCATCGTCGTTTAACGTCCGCTTTCCATGCTAGCATGGGTTGGACGATTTGACTGAGGACTGGTGAAACCAGATGGTTACACCAGGCTCCAATCTAATTTGGCAGAGTT
>NC_068985.1:62933165-62933792 GCF_001194135.2 Octopus bimaculoides | reverse complement strand
CAGATGGTTACACCAGGCTCCAATCTAATTTGGCAGAGTTTCTACGGCTGGATGCCCTTCCTAACGCCAACCACTCAGAGAGTGTAGTGGGTGCTTTTACATGTCACCCGCACGGAGGCCAGTCAGGTGGTACTGGCAACAGCCACGCTGAAAATGGTATATTTTATGTGCCACCCGCACAAGAGCCAGTCCAGGGGCACTGGCAACGATCTCGCTCAGAAATCCTATGAAGGCCAGTCGGGCGGTACTGGCAACGGCCACGCTCAAAATGGTGTATTTTATATGCCACCCACACAAGAGCCAGTCCAGGGGCACTGGCAACCATCTCACTCGAAAGTCCTTAGACATGCCACGGGCACAAGTGCCAGTAAGGCGATGCTGGGCACAGGTGCCATCACAAATTCGCTTTCGCTTGCCCCAATAAGTCTTCGCAAGCTGAGTTTCGTGTCCAATTTAACTCGATTTCGATTTCACTTGCTTCAACCGGTCTTCGCAAGTGGAGTTTAGTGTCCAATGAAGGAAGGTACGCCTAAGTGGACTGGCTGAAGCCTTAGATTTAGATCTCACTTGGCTTGCTGGGTTTTCTCACGCACAGCATTTGACAGAGTATCTACAGCTGGATGCCCT
>NC_068985.1:62928733-62933155 GCF_001194135.2 Octopus bimaculoides | reverse complement strand
AAACCAGGATATCACACCCCTTTTGATAGGTAGAGATACCAAGTTAAAGCGATGCATTTTGAGTAGTTATGAATAATAACAATAAATGGAGCAAAATGCATATAAATATTCCTACATATGTTTCAAAATATATGTGCACTCTACTCCAAAGAAGTAAGAGCTGCTGGAATTGCACATATATTCATCATCAGGGAGCCAACATATAGAAGCAAGACAAATGCGAAATGATAAGGTAACTTACGAGTTATAATATTATATTATATGGCCAAGTAAGTGACCGTTAGAAATAAGAACGCTGGTTTACAGAGTTATAACGGGAGGGTGGGCTATAAACACTATACTAAAGGTTTAAATTAAATGATTAAAATAGGGGAAGGGGCAAAATGGATCACAGCAAAGTAAACTGAAACCGTAAACTGTAAGCTAATCCAAATGTGGAGGAAGGGAGAGAATCAAGAGAGTTCATCATATAAAAATTTCCCCTTAAGGAAAAAAATAATGATATACTAATTTAAAGCGAAGAATGTAAATATAAAAAATAAATAAAGCATTATAGCTTTGTAATATATTATATTAATATACGGATATTAACGCAAGGTACAGGATATTTTGTTGAGAAATAATAATAACAATATACATGCTTACAAGGAGAAGAGCGGGAATATTTAGTTAAAGTTACTAATGGTACAAACACAACTAATGTAGCATTACTAGGAAGAAATTACTTAACCAACTATAGAAGGGGAAAATAAAAGACAAGTGGCGATGGAGGCAGAAATAGATATTGTTTAAGATTATATTAAAAATATTAAAATTAATAACATACACCTCTCACTTGAAAAATCATAATGTTCTTGTGCAAAATAAAACAAAGAAAACCCCTCCTATATTATATATATACAGACATGTATATATTTATGTGTATGTATATTGTGTCTATGTAGATGTGTTTGCATACGTTTGTTTTGTTGTAGGTATATAATATTTATATTTACATGTCACATAGTTGAGTGCGTACATATGAATATAAATACGTTATATATTATAGGACTTTCTATTTTTGTTAACATGTCAGTTTGACGAGTTTGTTACTTATATCCTTTCTGATGAGACTGATGCATTGCTGACCATAATTTATCCTGTCAGCCACTAAACCATGCACCTTCACACACATATAATATACATATATAGGCATACCTTACCCTACGTCGTTCCAGGAGACATGAGTCGAATTAACTTGTCTCTAGGCTAAACTAATGATAATCATTCCCAGTTCTGTACTTTATTTATGAATGCATTTTCAATAATACTTGGTTAAAAAATACTTATTTTATGCATACAAACAGATAATTTTCATTTTTAAATACTGAACAGTAAAAAAAAAGTAATCTAAATTTACGAATACAATTTGGCGGTGTTTACCATATAGTGCCGACTCTTTATTTATGAATGTGGTTTGCACTAAGACATGGTAAAATAAGAGCCTTTTTTAAGCTTAAAAAACAAATTCACTAATTATCATTTTGCAATAGTAAAAAAATCTTAACTATTTTAAAGTGACCCATATGGCCTACAATTGGGTCGTTTACATTGCGGATGTAGATGGCTGTGGATCGTCAACATCAATAGTTGACTGACTGTTCTTGTTGTTCGATACACTTAAAAAACTGGTTGAGAGTTCCTGAAACTGTCTTCTTTTCCTCAAGGATTACCTTCTAAGGAGCAAAAGCTTCATGACAAGCCCCCATAATCTTCGAAAAGCATTGAGCATTTGGATCGGTATCCTCGAACATAGAAAGACCTTTTTCAATATTTGCAAATGCTTGTTGCATTTTCTTAATGGTAAAGTGACATGGCTCAGGTTTGACTTCCTCTTCTTTATTTTGCTACTCATGAAGCTCTATCAAATCCTCATTTGTCAGGGCCTGATTGTCTTTTTTAAATAAATCTGTGAAATCCTCCTCCTCCAAATCCATTTCCAGTTCTTTGCTCATAGTCACCAGTGTTTTGTTGAAAGCAACTGTCAAACCCCTTAAAATCATTCACGAATTGTGGGCATAGCTTCTTCCATACACCATTCATAGTTGTGCTCTGTACAACATTCCATGCCACTGCTATGTTATGCACAGCCTTGTAGATGTATCTCTTCCAAAAGTCACGAAGTGTGATGGACTCAAAAAATTCAGATGCAGCTATTGCTTGCTGCAGCATATGCTTCACATATGTGAAGATAGCGATTATTCCCTGCAGAAGAGTCGTGGTGTTCAGAAGGAGGTATACAACGGTAACGCTGGGGTCAAAATCTGTAATGTTTTGCAGGTGGTCAGGAGCATTATCTAAGATAAGTAAAACCTTAGAATGAAAGCCTCTTCTCCTTAAAGTAATTCTCTGCTGCTGGGATAAAATGATTGAAAAACTAATCTTCAAAAACAACAGTAATCCATACTTTTGAATTCGTCATCCATATAACGAGAGATGCCTTTGATATGTTCTTCAGGGCATGGGGGTTGTGTGCATGATGCACACGCAATGGCTTTAACTTACAATCTGCGCAATTACCTTTCAACATAATGGACACATTCTTTTGAGACCTTATAGCTCATAATACTTTTCTCCTCCTTGGAAATGAATGAACAGTCTGGTAATTTTTTCCAATACAATCCAGTTTCGTCTACGTCAAAAATCTGTTCGGAAAGAAACCCATTTTCTTTAATGCATTAGGAAATTCCACTGCTGCTTGTTCATCAGCTAATGCACTTTCACCTTGCTTCTTAATGGAGTGATAACTTCTTCGCTCCTTAAATCTCATGAAGCATCCCTGGCTTGTCTTGAATTCCACATCTTTCTCATGCAGATAATTTTTTCTTCAGGTCCCCAAAGACAACGCTTTCTCGTGAATGATTTCTTGACTAATAGTAGCACACTGACGATTCAACCTAACAATCCAAAGAGAAAGAAGACTTGTCATTTCTCCAAAGATTATGCCTCTTTTCTTATTGATGACAGTGTTCTTCATTCCTGATGTGTCAGATTTGATATGTGCTAAAATCTTGTCCTTATCGTCGATGCAGTTGTCCGACTCATCCCAAAAGAGTGTGCAATTGCTACCACTTTTTCACCTTTTTTCATAGCCACTTTATCTTTCAGCATTATAGCATGATGTTTAGCACTTTCACTATGAATTTTCATAGGAGCCATGGGCCAAAAAATAAGGTCACAAATGAATGAGAAAGCAAATGATAAAGAGACGTAAACAAATCTGAATTCAAAACAATCGTGGGGATCATTAGTGACGACAATGCCTAATGGTAGATATTGGAACTACACTGCAATATGATCTCCAAAAGACCAATAAGACATCACAGCTGATTTTCAAGATTTCGTTCACTAGGCTACACTACTTTATGGTGTGTATCTTAACATTTACTGTACTTATTTTAATATGATTTTATGCTATTCTTATTTATTGCACAGTAACATGATTCTAGTGCTTTTAACAGTTTTCTAGCAATTTTACGAATCCAATATGTGTAGCAGACAATGTCGAGTAAAATGACTTGACTTGTTTTTATTTTTGAAATCCGATGTAAATCAAAACGAGGTATGCCTGCATACATAATACATAGAATATATATATAAAATAGATATACAATATATACATACATATATATATAATATAGACATAAAATACATACATACATATATATACTATATATACACATACATATATATATACTATATATATATTATTTGGAAATATGCTGTGCTTGAGAAGACCCGGCAAGCCAAGTGAGACCAAAATCCAAGGCCTCTGCCAGGGATGTAGCCAGCCCACTTACGCTTAACATTCCTTCATTGGACACTAAACTCCACTTGCGAAGACCTGTTGAGGCAAGTGAAATTGAAATTGAACTAAATTTGTAGACTGGCACCCATGCCAACGTCTCTTCATTGAACACTATACTCGGCTTGCGAAGACCTGTTGGGGCAAGCGAAAGCGAAATCGTGATGGCACCTGTACCAGTAGATCACTAAGAGCACCATCCAAGCGTGATTGTTGCCAGAGCACTGGCTGTCTGGCTTCCATGCCAGCGGCACATATATAGCATGATCGTTACCAACGTCGCCTTCCTGGCACTTGAAAAGACATTCAAGCAAGTTCGTTGCCAGTATCGCTGAACTGGCTCCTGTGCAGGTGGCACATAAAATACACCATTTCAAGCATGGCCATTGTCAGTACCTCTTGACTGGCCTTCGTGCCGGGCGTTAGGGAAGGCATCCAGCTGTAGAAACTCTGCCAAGTCAGATTGGAGCCTGGTGTAGCCATCTGGTTCACCAGCCCTCAGTCAAATTGTTCAACCCATGCTAGCATGGAAAGCGGACGTTAAACGATGATGATGATATATATATATATATATATAT
>NC_068985.1:62923970-62928712 GCF_001194135.2 Octopus bimaculoides | reverse complement strand
TTATTGAGCGAAAAGGCCTAAAATTCCTTGCTCCTCCGGCAGGGGACGGTGGCGAACCCTGCTGTACTCTTTTACCACAACTTTCTCCCTGTATTTCAAAGGGCCAGCCTTGCCACACTGTGTCTCGCTGAATCTCCTTGAAAACTACGCTAAGGGTACACGTGTCTGTGGAGTGCTCAGCCACTTGCTCGTTAATTTCACGAGCAGGCTGTTCCGTTGATCGGATCAACTGGAACCCTCGTCGTCGTAACCGACGGAGTCCCAACAACATATATATATATATATATATATACAGACATACATTATATACATATTCTTTTATTTGTTTCAGTCATTTGACTGTAGCTAAGCTGGAGCACAGCTTTTATTCAAACAATCTGTCACCAAGACTTATTCTTTGGAAGCCTAGGACTTATTCTATCAGCCTTTTTTGCTAAACTGCCAAGAAACAAGGATGTAAACACACCAGCATAAGTTGTCAAGTGATGGTGGGGAGAATACAAAGCTTTGGTTGGTCGAGGCTACAGTAGTGTGTGTGTATATATATATATATATATATATATAACAGTTAATGAATATGTAGGGAACTAAATGTACGTAGGTTTCGGTAGCACTATATTTGGTAGGTTATTATAGTTTTCAAGTATGAGAAGAAACCTGATACTGCTATGAGATTGATCCTACCCTGACCCTTGGTTTGAATTTTGAATAGTAGACCTTTCATTGGGTCAAAGTATACTTTTGTAAAATCTTTAGCTTCTGGTGGAAATATTGCACTCAATTACTGGTTACCAATTCTGAAATAATTCAGCATGAGACATGTAGATTTACTTGCAATGCCAATTTTAAGCTTTTGTTGTATAAATCAAGTCTTAATTTAGATGTAGTTCTATGTATGGAGAATATGGATTACTATTTTATATAAGCTAACTAGATATTACACTGATATTTTGCAAGTGAAGTTGGGTACCTCCTACTGATGTGGAGTTTAATTACAAATCCCTTCCACTGAAAAATTTGAATATCCTTCTGTAAAGGTGTGGACAGCTTAGGTTCTGGTCTTGTCCACAATGAAGCAACAACATGAAAATATGGAGGATATCAATGCATAAAATGCACCTCCACCCTGATTACGCAAGGTTCAACTACACCTATTATTTCCCATTCTATATCAAAGTTAGTGATTGCATTAAGGGGGCCAGATAAATATACTTAATCTCATGCTATGCATTTTCTCTATCCCTAAATGATTTTCTATTCTCGCCTTAAATTTGTTGAGAATGCACCAATATAAATATGCAAATTTGCTCCTGATGCAACCCTACACTTGTATACTATATTTTTCCTCAGACATTGAGCATTTAGGGGGAAGATTTTATTCTTGCCTCAGTTACAAAGACTTTTATTGTTATTAACCTTGTTTGTGTTAGTGGAGCCATAATTAGACACCTTCTCCATTTCTTTACAAATCTACTAATGTTTACATCACGGCTATAATCTTTTGTCTAGCATTTACTCTATCTGGTCCAGCTGAGTTAGAAATTGTAAAGGTTGTCTACCTTCCACAGCTTACCTCCTTTTTGGTGTGCATTTCCCTATCGCCTCAACATGCAGTATTCAAAATCTCCCTAGGTCGACTACCTACCTTTATGGTCCTATGAGCATGATGGTTATCACTAAAAGTATCATTATTTGTATTAACTACTTTACTGCGGACTTTTTTCTTCTGGAACTCAGATATTCTCCTAGTGTTACGTGCTAGTGGAAAAAGCCAATCTAATAGTGTGCTGGTTAAAGATCCTATTGTATTTGTTTGATTTAGGAAAATACCTATCTATAGGTGCTGAAAAATTTTGCTAGAATGTTAGCTGTTCATCTACTGAATACTCATTAGGTCACAATGTAGCCCTCGACCTATTTGTTCTTTTGTGAAAACATTTGGTTTTTCCAAGGGTTTTATCCTTGAAGCTGTAGTAAACTTTTTTTTATATTAGTAGAGCACAGTACAATCCTTTTTGTAAGGGGGTTGTTTTTATTTGTGATGTCTGTCCAAGTATTATTGCTTAGGCTATTAGTTTTGTTAGGGGGTTTAACTGCACTTTCTTTATCATGCTTGTTACTTATTATTATTATTGCTTATGTTACCAACCCAGTCTAAAATCCAATTATTTCTGCTGTTTCTATTATGGGTGCTGCCTGCTGATTTTACTTTACGCCTACGAGTCCCCTTCCCCCAGTTTATACTATTCCCTTGCAATGCTTCTGTTTGGTTTACGAGGTTAAATAGTAAGTTACCTATCCCTATAATCTACTTCTGTTAGCACATTATATTTTTCATTTTTACCAAAGATCACATTCACTGAAAGTCTAGAGATGTGGGCTGAAATACTTTTGACTTACAGATTCAGTGATATTTTTGAATCTATCAAAATAGTTCACATCTTCTGACACTCATGTATCATTATTTTATTATTTTAATGCCCATTTTTCAATCTTTGCTTGGTTTGGATGGAGCTTATTGAAGACCGATTTTCCTGTCACTAACCTTCACCCATAAGCTTAGACAGTGGATATAATGTAAATTATTAAATAAATATCAACAACTGATATTTATTAAATAATTTACATTATTTCGCAAGAAAACCAAGAATCTAATAGCAACATTGTAAATACTGTTTTAAATGTGAAATAGCTTTTCTTAGGCACTAAATGTAACTCTTATATAAACAGTTTGGATATTATAAACAGTCCATAATTTCCTTTCATCTAATTTTTGTACCTCTAGATACACATGCCAACCCCTCTGTCTTCCTGTTTGTGTGAACTTTGTTATACAGCTCAAATGGACACTCATTTGCTGGAGGCTTTCAGATATCCTTCATAATTTGTTGGCACTAAGTTTCTCCCCTGACACCGTCTTCTGTTCATCACCATGAGATCTGTGGCCTGTTCGTTCACAAAACCTTCACCCACACTCCATACTGGGGTGTGGGTGAAGGTTATCCCCAATCAGTAACAAGCTTCCCCACTCCAATCCCAATGGTGGTACACAGGTCTTCACCACACAGCAAGATCACATAATACCTATCATTACATTGGGGCATTTCGAAGCCTATCCAATCTACTTATTTTACTTAAATTTTCAAGTGCACCTGATGTAACATGTATGACTGTTGGGCAAATAAATGAATGAATGACAGCAAGTTTAATGAAAGCGAAAATAAATCAAGCTTCTTAATATACCATTTGCTGACCAAGCAGGGCCCAACTTATCTTATTTCTCACAAGTACAGAGGCAGCCAGATACTGAATAAAAGAATCAAGCAGCCTCACCATATAAGACTGGCTCTTTTCTTCTGTAGGTTCCAAAAGACGAGAGCAGTGATTGAAAAGTAGGTCCAGTGAGATTGTGGAGATGCCGAAGCAGAAATGAATGGATGTGTTGTGTGTGAAAGACATAAGATCGAAAGGATCTTTAACTAAACTTCTCACAGGTAGTAAACAGCAGTTGAAACTTTTCTGGGTGAGAAAAAGATAGATAAAATAAGAAGTAGTTAAAGTGTGTGATAGAATAATTAAGACTAGCTTGGAAAGACTGGAAGGATGGTGGTAATATGGAACACTACATAATTATTAGGGCACCTGGTGTACCTGGTTGAAGGTGAGGCAGAAAAGAAAACCCGTGAGAGAAATTCCCTTTTCATTTCCTCACACTTGAATCATAGACATACCACAGTGTAAAGATACTAAAACCTTAATCTTACCTGATAACCTAGATTAATATCCACTTGACTTGTTTTTTATACTCTTGTATTTCATTATTATACTCTTTTTAAAGCTACACCACATTTTTTGACAACGTGCTCATAAGATTCATCTCAGCTGTTTCATTTGTTAAGTTTTCTTTTACTAGCAAAGAAATTTTGAGTCAAAGTCAATTTTGGAGGTTACTGTTTTGTTTTCTTTGTCACAAAGCCACGTAAGTTGTTTTTATAAATATTTTTTAACAAGGTTTTCACTAAAAGATTCTTTCAATGAGCACGTTCTTATAAACCAATTAATCTGTACTTTTCTTGTAAAATAACATATTGTGATTAAAATTCAGCTTTTGGCCTTACTCTCCCATTTTTGATTAAAAGTTGGCCTTTTTCAATAGAAATGAATCCATGTTAATATCAAACGATTTTTAATAAAAGGGTGCAGAAAAAAAACCAGTCCAGTATAGATAAATCAAGTCAATGAGATGAATAGAAAAAGTAGGCAAAATTTTATTTTTCGACAAAGCCTTTTCACATTTTATCAACCCCATTAATGGTTATGGAAATGGAGAGGGTGGGGTATAAAATAAAGAAATATTTCCTTTTAAACATTTTATCATATTAGGAAGTCTATGCCACAAAAACAAAAGTTCAATTTGCAACCACACCTGTCTCCTCACTTCAAGCTAATGCTTTGCAGCATTTTCAGTGAACCAACATGGCTGGGAATCGCAATGTCTGATATTTTCTTTTTAAATAAGAAATTTAAAAGTCTGAGTGTTTGTTTAATATAAGTAAGCTTTGTTAAGAGTGACAATTAAAATCTAAAAAAAAAAGTGACAATTAAAATCTTAAAAAAATAAAGACAGATGTACAGAGTAAACCTATACTCATATTTATATATATCTATATATGTGTATATATATATATATGTGTGTATATATATATGTGTGTATATATATATATGTGTATGTATGTATGTAT
>NC_068985.1:62913625-62920915 GCF_001194135.2 Octopus bimaculoides | reverse complement strand
TATATATATATATATATATATATATATATATATATATATATATATATATGTGTATATATATATATGTGTGTGTGTGTGTATGTATATATATATATATATATATATATAAAATGGCAACTATACATGCAGCTTTTAAAATACCTACTCTTTAGCTTCGCAACAGTTAAAGCTTAATATATTTCTTTGTTTCTAATAAAAAAGCTGTACAAATCAACTTTCTACTATATATAAAAGATTAACATCCAGCTTTATGACAGAAATACTGTTCTAGATGTATAAGATTATCTAATCATCTTACTCAGAAACAATAGCATTAAAATGTAATCTACATGAAAGACAAACTGTAACAATAATATTTACCACTCAGATATAAAGATATTGTCAAACAATATCATGTTATTTATATTAGAAACCTTCTAATGTTAAGGCATGAAGGAATGATTAGGCAAATGATACAGGAAAAATATAAAGGGACATTTAAAATTCAGAGAATGAAGGTATCAGATGAACAGCCCAGTCTGAAATGTTCAGCTGAAGCAAGTTATACAAATATACGGAATCAACATTACAACTCATTTCAATTAAGGTAAATTAATAATACAGCTAGTCTTCATTGTAATCTTCATACCTATCCTCCAAAGGATGATCTGGAGGTAAAGACTGAGTATTAGATGGTGATGGTCCTTGGCCGCCATTTGACATATAGTGAGCATTTTGTTCACTTGGTACTCCAGCTATACCCATTTGTGAGTAATTTGGGTGAATATCATATCCAGGATCAATAGGTTCTTGCTTGATTTCTCTATGTATCATTGCTTCATCATCATATGCAGGAACTGGTGGTGGTGGTACTGATTCAGCATTAGGTTCAAGCTTTTCTCCAGCTCTTCCCCTTTCTCTGGACCTGCGACGCTCTCGACTCCGGCTTCTCCGACTCCCTCTACTCTTGCGCTCCCTGGATCTGCTCCGCCGCCGGTCTCGTGACCGACTACGTCTTCGCTTACGTTCTTTTATGCGAATATCTTCTTCTCCTAGAGTAAGCATTAAAAGAAAAAAAGTTCAAGCAATATTTTTTGCATACATAAAAAAAGAAAGAAGCAGCAATATGAATTTGTCATTGGTTTTGACAAACTTTCCAGTTTAATCAACTGGACTACCTTCTGATTCAATTACAGACAAAGTCACCATCATTTAATGTCCATTTTTCATGAAGGCATAGGTAGGACGGTTTGACAGGAACTGGCCAGCTTAAGAGCTGCAAGGGCTCCATGTCTGTTTTGGCATAGTTTCTATGGCTGGATGCTCTTCCTAATGCCAACCACTTTACAGAAGGAACTGGGTGTTTTTACGCAGCATCAGCATGCATGCTTTGATATGGCACCAGCACATGTGCTTTTTATGGGTTTACAGCACCCACGAGCCCTCAAGATTAGGATCACTCAGCTGAAGAGGGATGCAGGGGACATGCCTGCATGCTAGAACAACCACTTAGCTTGTCGCGTCTTCTCAAGCACAGCAAGCCACCAGAAGTTTGGGTCCCTTGTCATCTCCTCATCTGTGCAATATTTAATACAGAATAGACACTTGTACCCTTAATGTAATTCTCAGGCAGAATCAGCACGAGGTTGGATTTTTTAATAACATGTACAGTCTATCTGACAGGCTTCCAACATACCATTGACCTAATTTTATGCATAGCATGCACATACATACACATACCTTCAGATACTTTTTCTTCTCTATCTCTACTCCTTCTACGATCACGGCTGCGGCTTCGAAGACGGCCTCCTCTTTCTCTGCTCCTACTCCTCCTCCTCTCTCTACTCCTGCTCCTCCGTCTACCAGCCCCACCACCACTGCCACCAATACCAGCACCACCACCAGCACCTCCAGCACGATCTCTTTCTCGACTGCGAGATCTTTCTCGACCAGTGCGTTCATCTCGGTAACTATGCACATGAAAGAGAAATGAAATAAATTTTCAGACTCATGCAAAAGAAAAAACAAAAACAAAAAACAAATAAATTTTATCAAAAGCCAAAGTTTTGTAAAGTAGAATAATTTTACCATAAAATCGTATGAAAATGTATTATTAAGTACCAGTTCAAATTGATGTAATTTTAAGTGATAAAAAGTTATTTTACATGGTAATTATACAGCTAACAAAATTTAGGACATAACTTTGTAACTATGACACCAGAAAATTCAACAGGGAGTGACAAGGAAACAAATTATGAACAAATAGAACTCACCCATCTCGACCAGGATTAAACTCATCTCTACCAGAAAACCTTGTATTTTCTTCTGGCCCACCTTTTCTGGTACCGCCTAGACCACCACCTACAGTATATTGAAAACGAAAAGGGAAAATTAATTTCATGAATCGATATAAAACAGTGATTTGCTCTCTAAATAAAATTATACGAACCTAGTCGACGTGGCCGCCATCCCTTAACTGTACGTCCCCTTTCAACATCAACAAGTACTCTGCGCCCATCAATCTTTCTACCATCAGCATGTTTGTAAGCAGCTGGTGAAATGAATAAATTAATAATACTATTATTGAAAACAACAAAGTCCTAGCATAGCTAGGTGCGTAAGGATTCATGCAAAATGAAATGGAGGTATATATTTACAGCTTCTGTGATAGTCTGCATCCATTAATGGTCACAGTAAATAGCCAAACCAGATCAATGTAATACAATAGAATACAGCAGAATACAAGAAGTAGAAAATCTGGTAGAACTGTTGGTTAAGCTTGCTAAAATTTTCACAAATGTAGCTTCATGAAATATTAACAGAGCTTTTAAGGAAACCAAAGCAAAATTATTAATAGTAGATATATAAGATCAAGAGTTGTTAACATGTATAGATCAGATAGAAAAACTGAAAACCTCTCAGATATATTTAAACCAAAAAGTTAAAACCTAACACTGCCATAAAGATCAAAAAACACTACATCTTAGAAGCTGTAAAATTTATGTATTCTAAGAAAATATACTTACCAATGCATACAATTTCTAACACAAAACATAAAATCTCATATAATGAAAAGTATAATTGCTTCCTGAGGTAGAGGAGAAATAACTAAATACTAGTACTCAAAGAAATGACAGAGCAAAGATTTAAAACGAAACTAGAAAATTTCTCAAATAACCAAGCATAAAAACCAAATGATTACCCTTTATAACATTAAACTCAAACAATGAAGCTTAATCCATGAAATTCATTAAAACAGTCAAAACTACAAACAAACCTATCAACTGTTAGGACGACTGATGAAAACATCAAATATTGTTTCCGAGTAAAGAAATAAAGATAAATATATGAAAACTATCAGTGATAAAACAAATAATGCCCAACTTAAGAACAATTTAAAATCTCAAAGAAAGAATGCATACAGCTTCAGAAGCCCCAATTACTTACCTTCTGTATGCATATTTTATTTTTAACGTAATGAATCAATAAACTACATGCACTGATTTACATGAAGAAAACAGTAATTATAAAAAGTTTTTCACTTACGGCACTAAAAAATGTGATAGAAGAGGGTCCCTTCCCTAAATGGATTTTGAGAGATTGGCAATGGTGACTCATCATGCATAAATGGCCATTTCTGCAGTCTACTTCCATTATCCATAGTTTGAGAACTTACCTGACTTACCTGGAAGCTACCATAAAAATGAACATCTACATATATTCACAACACACAAACCTAGTTTTGGTATAACAACCTATATAAGTTGGCTCCAACTAGCTTATTAATCAAACCCACACAAATACTTTATAAAAGAAAAAATTACTTTAACAAAATAAATTATTTGAGACAGCCAAATCTCCACAATCATACAGACCTTGAAGAACATGTTTCAGATGTTACCCTTTTTATGGTGCTTCAGATTAATCAGTACAGTTTTTTTAAATTAAAACTAGCTACAAAATATCATGAAATTAGCTTTTTAAAAGCATCTAAGATTTCAGTTACTATGTATTTTCTATATTATGTACTTGCTTTCAGATTCTGTAAAGTCTAATAAAAAGTTTCAGTTGAAGTCTTTAATCTTGAGCGGATTGTCTTACAACAATCACAAAAAAAAAAAATCATATCAAAAAAAATTAAAGGAAAAAAAAAATCAAAACAAAAATTTTAATCTCTAAATTACCCTAGTGTTAGAAATTACAGAAATTTGAAATCCTTTTGAATACAGAATATGCAAAGCATAATAACAAGCTCTACAAAATCTCAAGTAGAAAATCTATATAAGGTGTGAAGTACAATTACTTTAACTCATTAAATTATCAAAATTCTATGTATTCAGATATAAAACCTATTTCTAAGCAATTTTTTTTGTCTTAACACTTTTTTTTAATGTATTTTTTTAACCCAAGAGCTTACCCAATATACAAACCTATTAACTGGACACCATATTTTTGATCAAGCAACTTTGGATTTGTTAGGGCAACATAGTGCGCATGGGCCCACAACGTTCACCACTCTGTAGGAAAAATAATAGAGAAACAGGTTAGCAGGCGGGAAACAAATCGCTCTGCACCAAACCATGTTACTCGGACTCTAATCTTATTGGAAGCTAGAAGTATCAGTCAATTCAGGTACAAAATAAAAACTTACCTGAACCAAACTGACATTGTGAAAGTCTCAGTGCTCACAAAGCTCAATTTTTGAAAGCTAACAGCAATAGCTTAAAGGCATATGACTTAATATCCCAAAAGAATATTTGACACTGGATTGATTATAGCAATGTAGAAAACAGTCTACCTAAAAATATATTGAAAGGTTTCTTTCAAAAGAATTCCAATAATCTAAAAGGAAAAAAAATCTAACAATTTGAAACCCATCAGAATTAACAAATAGTTATGTAACTTAAATTTAACTAAGAGAAAAGAAAGACTAATTGGGTTAAAAGACACTTTTTCTATTAGAAATTTCATAGGCAACAAAATAGACCAAAATGTATCACTGACTCCCATGGCTTTGTGCTAAATGAATTTTGAGCAACTCCAAAGTAATCTTTGCAACAACAACTACAATCAGCTCTCTTCACCAAATCAAAAAATGGCATATTCTTTAGAGTAACTGAATCTAAAAAGAATGCATGGACTGTTTGGGAGTTAATTAACTTCATCTACAACCAATTTATATTTAACACTTAAGCCACATATGCCAATAGTTTTGGATTATTGTTTTAATGCATATAGGTATATAATTTGTCCTACCCCATACTAATCCACTCTCCATATCTTAAAAATGCACATCCAATTCATTTCAGACTTGTTCAAAGCATTTGAAATGCAAGCAATAACAAATGTAGTAGAGAGATACCTGAAAAGGATCAAATTCATTGCACAATCAATGTTAAGTTCTCTACAAAACTGCAAGCATTCCAGTGTCAAAGTTTAGAATGAGAAGAGGCAGTTTTTTTTTCCTGATAATACAAGCAAAAATAATGGGAGAAAAGTCATTTCCAAAATTAATAAATAGTGCTTGTTAACCTGGACATTTCACAGAAATGATTTAACTGTAGAAAGCTACAACCTAACACAGTACCAGATAAAGGAGTGAAATGTTGAAATATTTTGCATGTGAAAAAATACAAATATTTCAAAAAATAAATTACCTGCAAACTCAGATTCACCATATATGCATTTAAACACTTGAGTCACTGTGGAAAGATTTGGATCTTACCTCACAAATGTCCTGTCACCTTGCAGGAAAATTTGCACCTTACCTCACAAATCACTTGTCACTTTTTTGTTTTTGTTTTTGTTTTGCTAATGAGTGGATTCAATTTACCTTCAATACATTACAAAATACTTCACTTGTATGTCTTTTTTTTTCACTAGAAAGTGAAGTCTACGGACCTTACAGAACAAAAAAGGTTTAGCACCAGAAATGACAAGTAGTTGGAAGAAAACGACAGTACTAACATTTAAAATAAATATAAATTGGATTGGGGTAACAAAATATGAGGAGGAACATATACTTGCCAGAAATAACACCAACAATTTATGTAATTTCCCTTTAAAATTGCATTCAATTAACCCTTTGTATACTTAAAAATGCATAAGTTTATTGAATAAAGAGAATAAACAGATCCAGCCTAACAAGTAAAGCAAAAAAGCTAAATGCTACACCTAAGAGACAAAGTGAAGAGAAGGCAATGACTACTTACAGTGCATGTCCCTCTCATGTTCATATTCAATGAAAGCATATCCACGCATTTTAACACTTTTAACATCATTGACCATGCGGATCTATAAAAAACATCAAAAACACGTTTTAAATTTGAAGCAGATTAAATAGAAACAATCACACACAAAACCAATGTGAATTTAATTTCACTGTTATTTAGTAAGTATATGTTAACATGTCAAATCTTAACCTTCATCTGGGCAGCTCCTTTCAAACCATCCAACCCATGCCAGCATGGAAAATGGATGTTAAATGATGATATATATAATTAAAGATATACATACATACATACATACATACATAGAGATATTTAAGTCACACTATATGGATTCAAGTAATCTGGTAGTACTCACAAAAAAAGATCCTTAATCTATCATTCTACAAAATGTATAGAATATATAGTGCAGTACAACAGAAAACGATAAGAAATGTACAAAACTATGACAGAAATGGTATGATGAACATATATATATATATATATATACTGTTGTGTCTGGGGAGAGTCATTTTCTTATTGTGCCTTAAAATTTAACACACTCACCGTTAAAATTTCCACATGTTTTTATTTTTATTTTCCTAAAATTTTCGTTGCGTATTGCAACCTTTTCAATAGTCTTGACTGTCCATTATTTACGCTGTGTTGTTTTTGCTTTTGTTTGTTTTTGTGCATGTGTTATTTCTTTACTACCCACAAGGGGCTACACACAGGGGACAAGTCAAACAGATTAAGTCGATTATATCAACCCCAGTGCATAACTGGTACTTATTCAATCGACCTCGAAAGGATGAAAGGCAAAGTTGACCTTGGCGGAATTTGAACTCAGAACGTAGCGGCAGACGAAATACCGCTAAGCATTTCGCCCAGCGTGCTAACGTTTCTGCCAGCTCGCCACCTTGTGCATGCATCTATGTGTGTATGTATGTCTGTGCATATGTATATATGTATGTATGTGTATGTATATATGTGTGTTTGCATGTATGTATGTATGTATTCTGCATTTGTGTTTTTTTTATTTTTATGTATGTATGTGTATATGTATGTATGTACCTCTGTCTCCTTGTGTGTGCGTGTGTGTGTT
>NC_068985.1:62912296-62913158 GCF_001194135.2 Octopus bimaculoides | reverse complement strand
GTTGCCTCCATGCTGGTAGAGTATGGAGGACTGTTTTTTGTCGTCATATTGTCTCATATGTTCGTTTAGCCGTTCCGCAATGCTCCTAGATGTTTCACCTATATATGTCATATTCAGGTCTTTACAAACACCTTCCACGCATTTTATGCTGTAAACTACATTTCTATTTCTGCAGTTAATGCCAGGGCTAATCCTACATACCATGCAGTTATCATTGGTACATATGGTGTTCTCAAAGGGGTACGTCCTACATAGTTGTGATCTGATGGAGTTCCCTGGCTTTTCAACAATCTTAATGTTGAGTTTGGACTCTTCAGAGCTTTTCTAAACTTACACGCTAGTTCTCCATGGGCTGTGGCCTCTACATACATCACTCCTTGATATCTGTCGGTTTTATACCACGTGTTCACCTTGTTGGCTTTGTCACAAATTCTTTGTATCCTATTCCATTCTTTGTTTCTATATCTAGGGCAGGTACCACTGGTATCATTACTTATAATCTTATCTAACCTCTTTCTAGCTCCCCTGTACACTCGAACCCTACCTTTCTGATCATATCCAGAGAACTGCATGTGGTGCATGAAGTTCTATTATATGTTTTTTTCATTTCATAGGGTTCGCATAGTGGGGAGATGTTGTTCATTATCCTAACTAGGTCTGCTAATTTTCATGCTGTGTGACAAAGCTGAGTTCTTGTGAACAACATGTTTTGAAGCTATGGGTTTCATATAATGAGTGGAGGAGCTGCACTCTATTGTTCACAGTCTCTAACCAAAGTTCAGTATCAAGTACCGGGAGCCTATTGTTGGGGTGTTTAGTCGGGTAATCTATAGCTACCTTGATACTTTGGTGGACGGAGTTA
>NC_068985.1:62910581-62912286 GCF_001194135.2 Octopus bimaculoides | reverse complement strand
TATCAAGTACCGGGAGCCTATTGTTGGGGTGTTTAGTCGGGTAATCTATAGCTACCTTGATACTTTGGTGGACGGAGTTAGCTATTTGCTGGATGCTCTCCATTACGTCCCTTTCTGTTTCTACATGACCGTCACTAGAGTTGGTCCTAACTATGATATTAATGTCATCCACATATCTGCTGTAAAGTAGAAGAGTTGTGGATTGTTCTGCTAACATATGTTTGAGTTTTGTCCCACCAGGTCGTGAAGAGGCCGGCCACATCTCCAGCTACACCAACGCCGATGTCTGCACCTTGAACCCTGCATGTATAATTTTTTGTTGAACTTTACTATGCGGTTCTTCAAGGTGGTTTTTATGCTGGCCCCTATTGCGTGAGCAATCATTTCCTTTACCTGATTGTTGTTCTCAGGGTTTTGGGTGGGTGCAGTCCAACCACTCCAGCGTTCAGTGGTGCTTTTTTTCACTGCTGAAGTGATGGTGGGTGGTCTTCCCCTCTGTGGCCTGGTGGGGCAGAATCTACTGAGGTCATGGTCATCTAAATAGTTACTGTCATAGCTTAGTCTGAGGAGGAGGCTCAGTTCCCTCGTGTTGACCTTGTGGAACTCCACTTCACTCTCACAGATCACCTGAATGCATATCTCCACAGGAAAATCTATGTCTATAGATGGGTAGAGTGAAATCACATCCATACTACCCACTACACAACCTGTGAGGTCGATGGAGTGGTTGCAAGTACTCATTTTACTGAGGAGATCTTCCGTACTCACATAAACATCTGGAGACATTTCTATGAGAGGTCGTAATACCTGTGAGAGGAAGTAGGACAGTCTATAGTGGCTGGAGATATTTGCTCCACAAACTGGTCTGGTTGGAAGCCCCATGGCAGGGGGTTTATGTAAGGTTTGTGGTCTTTGCGTAACCCGTATAGTGAAGGAATGTCGTTGTTGGTAGCTTGGAAATTGTGTGCTGTCCTTTTTGTAGGTTGGAGTATGTTGCACCACATTCCCATGTGTGCGTTTTCACATTCTTGTGGTGTAACTTCTCTCATGTTACTGATGTGTTGTTGCATGGTTTGGACATAGTTCTGACAGCTGTCTATTGACAGTCTGCCAGACTTGTCCGTAGGGAGGCACACTAATTCTCTGTTCCTAATTCGCTGTCTCAGTTTATGTAGGCCTCTGTCAACAGATGAGCTGATTTGGTGGGTCCCCTCCTCACTTTTTTTTTTTTAGTGGATTTGTTGTATCGGTCTAAGATATGTTGGAGTCTATTTCTAGCTGAGGAGATCTTTGCTTCTGTTTCACTGTCGATTTGGGGTGGGATACATACCCTTTTGTTAAAGGGTGAGTTTGTGAGGGAGATCCTTGTCATGTCATAAGTTTTGTTGTTAGGGCTGTAGAAGACAGAGTGTAAAGTGTTATTATCATTGTGGTTGTTGTTGTTGGTGGTAGTGCTTGTGTTGTGCATATGGTTGCTATTGTCATGGGTGGTGTTGTTGGTAGTTGTGTGGTGGATGTTATTATATATATATATATACACACACACATATATACACACACACATATATACATACACACACACACACATATATATACACACACACACATACATATATATATATATACACACACACACACATATATATATATACACACACACGTACATATATATATATATACACACACACGTACATATATATATATA
>NC_068985.1:62902850-62906168 GCF_001194135.2 Octopus bimaculoides | reverse complement strand
GAAATGCAGGCGACTGACCAGATGGATTCTTAAGACTTTTAGAACAAGAGATCAGGAAACCATGATGGTGCTCTGGAGGACACTTGTTCTAAGTCACTTTGACTATTGCTCTCAGCTATGGTCACCAACGAGTGTCAAATTAATCTCAGAACTTGAGGCAATCCAACGAAGCTACACGAAGAAGATAGCCTCTATGCAGCATATAAGCTATTGGGAAAGACTCAAGAGATTAAGATTCTATTCCTTAGAGCGTAAACGAGAAAGATATGCCATAATATACATCTGGAAGATCCTCGAAGGAATTGTCCCAAACTTTGGCATCGAAAGTTACACAAATAAAAGAACTGGACGCCATTGGATAATGGCAAGGACTCCAAATTTGCCATCAAGATGTAGGACAAGATACTGCAATAGCCTGGGCTTCAGAGGTCCACAGCTCTTCAATATCCTCCCGAAGGACCTGAGAGACCTGCATGCGGTGGATGTAGGTGTCTTCAAGATGAGGCTGGACCTCTTCCTGTAAGGTGTCCCAGATGAACCAACTTCACGGCAGGATGTGCTGATGAGAGCAGCTGCATCAAACTCTTACATGCACCAAATGTCAATTCGTGAAGTAAAATTGCGTAGCAACACCAAATGGCAGTGCCCTAGCATGACCACAGCTCATGAGCTGAAACTAGATAAAATGAAAATATATATATATATACTGGCTTTCGCTGTCATGGAGAAAGCCCTCGATAGGGTCCCCCGCTCCCTTATCTGGTGGTCAATGAGGAAACTAGGGATAGAAGAATCGTTAGTGAGAGCTGTGCGAGCCATGCACAGAGACACTGTCAGTAAGGTGGTTATTGGGAACGAGTACAGTGAAGAATTCCGGGTAGAGTTAGGGGTCCACCTAGGTTCAATCCTCAGCGCCCTCCTATTTCTCATAGTCCTCCAGGCGATAACAGAGGAATTCAAGACAGGATGCCCCTGGGAGCTCTTCTACGCTGATGACCTTGCACTAATTGCTGAGTCACTATTAGAACTAGAGGAGAAGTTTCAGGTGTGGAAGGAGGGACTCGAATCGATGGGCCTTAGAGTCAACCTAGCCGAAACAAAGGTCCTAATAAGTAGGAATGTAGACAAAACACAAACCCTTTCTGGTAGATGGCCCTGCTCGATCTGTAGAAACTCTATAAGATGTACTCAGTGCAAGCTATGGACACATAAGAGGTGCAGCAATATCAAAGGCAGGTTAACTAGGAAGTAAGTTTTTGTATGTGGCAGATGTTCAGATGCAATAAACACTGAAAATGTGTAGAAAACAACTTCTGTCACATTCCAGGGAGAAAAACTAGACATAGTTGATAGCTGCCGCTATCTGGGTGACCAAGTTAGCAGTGGGGGAGGGTGCGCTGAAAGTGTAGCTGCTAGAATAAGAATAGCATTGGCAAAGTTCAGAGAGCTCTTACCTCTGCTGGCGACAAAGGGCCTCACTCAGAGTAAAAGGCAGACTGTATGACGCATGTGTACGAATAGCTATGCTACATGGTAGTGAAACATGGGCTTTGACTGCTGAGGACATGCATAAGCTCGCAACGAATGAAGCGAGTATGCTCCGATGGATGTGTAATGTCAGTGTGCATAACCGACAGAGTGTAAGTATCTTGAGAGAAAAGTTGAACCTAAGAAGCATCAGTTGTCGTATGCAAGAGAGACGATTGCACTGGTATGGACGTGTGGTGAGAATGGATGAGGATAGCTATGCGAAAAAGTGCCACACCCTAATGTAGCAAGCCACTTATGCGCAACATTCCTTCATTGGACACTAAACTCTGCTTGCGAAGACCTGTTGAGGCAAGTGAAATCGAAATTGAACTAAATTTGTAGACTGGCACCCATGCCAACGTCTCTTTCACTGAACACTAAACTCGGCCTGAATACCAAAATAAATAGATAATTCTCCAAAAATCGATAGACAAACTATTTACAATGGTCCTCCATACATATATATATATATATACATAATTAAAATTCATAGAATTAGAACACAGAAACCCACCAGTTATAACCTTATAATAACATACAATTAAATTAATTCAAATTTAAATTGAAACTAAAATGGAATCTTCCAACCTGTCACACAATAAAAACCTATATATGCTCTATTTATTTACTCAGTATTTTTTAAATATATTTACGTTTGAACTATGAACAATATGAACATGCTTCCAACCACTATGGACGAATACAAACAATTTACCAAAGGACCAATATATAGACGTAAAATTTTCATACCAACGTCATGGATTTAGAATTTTTTACCAACTCATCAACTTAAAAAAACAACTTTTTCACCAATTCACCAACTTCAAGGACAGTAATTTTAAATACATTACCTTCTTATATATATATTTTTATTTTTATGGACTTTATTATCATTATCAAAAAAAAAAAAAACTATACATACAAAAACATTAAAATAATTACATCCCTGATGAGCGGAAATATTACCTATATATAATAATCCATTTAGGATATTATTACAGCAACAATATTTTCGCGAAATGATTGTAAGATAATTTTAGATTGCCAACATACACATATATGCACTCACACATACATATTTTTATATTTAAATTTATAGTTACTACTATATTTTTACATCTACTTATTTATACATATGATTTTTTCTTCATTTTTATAACTTAAAGCAAAAAGTATGTGATATAAAAAATATATATCCTTTTGAAAGCTTTGAATATTGATTTCGTAACTCCATATGTTTTATATATATATAATACATTACACTTCCTAAGTAAAACTAAATATGCATAAAAGAATTTTCCTACTAAGTATAATTTATTATGAATAAGACCAGAGTTAGCCCCCTTTTCACATAAATTTAGGGTTGCTTCCCTGTACTAACAGCGCCGGTGCTATAAATATACGACGCATCCCTCAATCATAAAATCACGTGGTGATGCATTTCATTAAAATCGGAATAATGAACTTAAATAGCACCCATCCTACATCACCTTACAGGAAGACCAACACAACTTCAACTAAAACGTAAGGCTTTCTAACGCTATTATTATACCACCATATACATTAATACATCCACTAATCACTTCTACATCTCTCACACCATGAACTCTTAACATACTCAACATTCTGAAGAGATCTGCCACACCATTGCCCAGATTGAAACGTGCATAAATGACTAATTACATAACATCCACAATGACTCATTACATAACCGCCACATAATTAAAAAAATGGCTAACTAGCCCAACAGAATTGCTTCTTGTATTTGTTGCTCTATTCTCCACATAT
>NC_068985.1:62894580-62902750 GCF_001194135.2 Octopus bimaculoides | reverse complement strand
TATATACACCCATATATATATATATATACACCAATATATATATATATATACATATATATATGCACACACATATATATATACACACATACATATATATATATATATATATATACACACACGCATACATATATATATGTATGTGTGTATATGTATATATGTGTGTATATATATATGTATGTGTGTATATATATATGTGTATATATATACACATATATACACACACACACACACACACACACACACACACACACATATGTTTATACATACACACACACATACATATATGTATATATATATATACACATACATATATATATTTACACACATGCATACATATATATACACACACATATATATATATACATATGAGGATTCCAGTTGATCCGATCAATGAAACAGCCTGCTCATGAAATTAACGTGTAAGTGGCTGAGCACTCCACAGACATGCGTGCCCTTAACGTAGTTCTCGGGGATATTCAGTGTGACAAGGCTGGCCCTTTGAAATACAGGTACGACAGAAACAGGAAGAAAGAGTGAGAGAAAGTTGTGGTGAAAGAATGCAGGAGGGTTCGCCACCATCCCCTGCTGGAGCCTCGTGGAGCTATAGGTGTTTTCTGTCAATAAACAGTCACAACGCCCACTCTGGGAATCGAAACCGCGATCCTATGACTGCGAGTCCGCTGCCCTAACCACTGGGCCATTGCGCTTCGACATCGTAAGCGATGGAGTGCCAACAACAGCAACATATATACATACATATATATATTTACACACATGCATATATATATACACACACACATATATATATGCCCATATATATATATACACACACATATATATATGCCCATATATATATATACACACACACACATATACACACACATATATATATATATACACACATATATACATACATATATACATACATATATATACATACATATATAAATACATACATATATATATATATACATACATATATACATATATATATATACACATAGATATATGCATACATATATATACACATATATGCATACATATATATACACATACATGCGTACATATATATACACATGCATACATACATATACACACATACACACATATACACATGCATACATACATACATACACACACACACACTCATATATATATATATATATATATATATATATATATATATTTGTACATATACATATATTCTGTTATACGTTTCAGCCCGAGGCTGTGGCCATGCTAAGGCATCACTAGTGTAATCACCTTTTCAGTGGCCACTCTTACGTGTTTGCCAAGTGGCGAAGGAAGGAGTTTGACACTAATACTCTCTTTTGAGTCTCTTGCCTTGATATTGGTTCATCTGAGACCTTAGATTGCAGGAGGTCAAGTTATTTCTTGAAAACGTCTACACCCACTCCATTAAGATCCCTCAGATGTTTTGGCAAGGTGTTAAATAGGTGTGGGGCCTTGAATCGCAAGTTATTGCAGTGCATGGTCCTCACCCTAGATGGAACAGCAGTGATGTCCATATAGGTCTGATATAGTTCTTAATTCCAATGTTTGGTGCCAACCCCTCCAGTATCTTCCAAACATATATCACTGCATACTCACCCATCTTCACTCCAGAGAGTAGAGTCATAGCTCTTTCAATCTCTCCCAGTAGCTCAGCCGTTCCATTGATGCAGTCTTCCATGCATAACATTGCTGAAGTGCTTCAAGTTCCACTATTAATTAATCTGACACTGAAGAGAGTAGTAGTCCCAATGGCTGAGGACAAATGTCCTCCATAGGATTGGCATAGTTACCTGGTCACTAGTTCATCTACCTGGCCATTTGCTTGCTCACTGCCATGCACACTGCCATGCACACTGCCCCTGTTTTGGTGATATGCATGTGAAACGAGGCATCGTTGCTCATATCAATCCTGAGACCAGACTCTGTATGTGATTCTGGGATTGCCGCTCCTTTTGGACCAAAGTATTGTTGTTGCGACTTCTGAGCACCAATTAGCTGGTTGCAGAGGGCTTAGAATTTGCCTGCACTAAATTGCATGTTGGTTTCCTCAGCCCATTTATATATGACACTTAGGTCTTTCTGTAGAAGATTAGCATATACAAGCGCGCACACACACACACACACACACACACACACAACACACATATTATGAAAAAAGAGGCAGTCAGAATTTCCGATAATTCTTTATTAGCACTTTCATCCATTCGTGAGGATTTTTCAAAATTTTATAGAAAGTTTCTTGGTTTTTATACAAATAGAGAAGAGAAAAGAGAAAGGAAGGGAGTACTTGAATACTCACATTTGGCCCTCTCCAAACATGTCATTCTGTATGAAATCAATCAACATTGGAGTGAATGTATGTTTCCATTTTAAAATGGGCTATGGACCTTTTGGGTTTATTTCATACTTTATAATTGTGACTGCTCTTACTTAAGGATCATTTTCTCAATCCTCAACTTAAACTGAAAACACCTTCATGGCATAAAAAATATACATACATACAGATGTGCAACAGTGTATACATTTGTGAGTGTGTGCATGTGTATATGTATGTGTGGATATATGCATATATGCATGTGCCTGTTTATATGTATGTATGTGTGCGTATGATCATATGTATGTGTGCATGTATGTATATATACAAATATATATGGATATATAGGCATATTGCTTTACATGTAGGTGTGTATGCATGTGTGTAACATGTGAGCATATGTATATATTTACAAACATATTAATATGTATATAAGAGGAGAGAGAGAAGGAAGGAAAAAAAGAAAGGTGCCTGGGGTGTATTGTGTGTGTGTATGTTTAAAGTTTATGTATATGAATGTTTGCAAATGTAAATATGTATATAATAAGAGAGGCATGCTTTCAAGACCAATAACTAAATAAAAATTGACATCTTAAATTGTAATTAAACGTCAACAGACTGACCACATAGATATAATAGAATTGAAAAGAAGCCCTTTTTGCTTCATCACTTTCATTTTACTTCTCTTTTCTTTGTCTTTCCCTTTTGTGCTCCTTCCTGTCTTTTCTTCTTCCTTTCTGTAAAAAACAAAATTGACATCTTGAAATATTATTAGTCACCTGTTCACAGACAATCCCCTAAAATATATATTCTCCCTCTCTCTCTCCTCCTCTATTCCTTCCTCTTTTCTCTTTCACCTCTTCTCTTCATTTGTATAAAAACCAAGAAACTTTCTATAAAATTTACTTTGAAAATTCGTCATGAATGGTTGAAAGCACTTATAAAGAATTATCCAAAATTCTGACAGTCTCCTTGTTCTTAATATGCAATATCTGTTCATCTCTTCAAACACTCCATACATATTTATTTCAATGTCCAAAATGTCAGAATAAATGGATCAGAATCAAACTCGTAACTGAGAGATACCAGAAACATGGAAGAACTTCTCACAGAAATATCTAGTAAGTTGAATTTACTTATCTCAAAACTTGATACAATTTTCACCACAACAGATAAAACTGTGAATGATATTCATGCACAAGGTACTCTCCTTAAAAATACTCTAACAACAAGATCCAACAACACAGACTACCTATGAACCACCTCTACATGAAAAAAAAATTTACAAGAAGGAAACAAAAGTTGATATACAAAAGCAAAATCTTTTGAAACCACAACTTTGGAACAAGCTTCTAAATCAACGTAAACATGTATATTGAAAAAGTATTTGTTGTAGCAACATAGCCAATACCTACCAAAATTAGCGTAACAAAGAAAACCTAATCCTCCCCAGAATATCCCTTATTAAAAAAATAATAGGTGTAAAACTGGAAGAAACAACATTACATGCAAACTTAGCGTTATGCTGTCTGGAAGCAGACACAAATATCTCTTCTCCAATCACAAAATTTGCGACATGAAGAAAAATTCAAAACAAGTGATGCAGTCATGTTCACTGATATCTCTGAATAAAGTGACAGTCAAAGTCAAGAAAAACTATAGCAAGTAAGGAAAAAAGACACCAAGCAAGAAGAAGAAAATTCCATTAAAATGTGGGAAAAGCAAGAGTGGTTCACTAACCACAAAAAAAATCTCTGGAGAAAAATCTTTTGTGAAAACAAAACCACAGCAACAAAAAATACAAGAAAATGAAAAACAAACATAGACACCGACCCCAGAGGAACCAGACAAAGATATTGGACCGCTAGTTGTCCAAAAACGTATGCGGAGATGCCTCTGGTTCATCCCAAGAGCAGATTAGAAACCCATAAACAAATACACAGAATATAGAAGACAACCATGAACTCATACTACCAAATACCCTAGATGGATGAATACATAGGGAGAAAGACAAGTAAAATATAGACACCATAGAAACCACAGTATAAATAATCATCACGGAAAGTTAAAAATCCACGATTCATGACCAACAGTCCCAAGCATCCTGAATAGCCTAATAAATATAGAAGATGGGAAGAAGAGAAACCTTATAAACAATGAAATACATACAGAGAATATGAACCATTCTCTCACAAGGAAACCAGAACCCCATAAACATAAAATGGAGACACAATAACATAACTCCTTTTTTGGGAGAAAATACCACAATTGCACTCCGGACCCTACGTAACAATATTTTAATGAGCCCACAAACCCTAAAATCATAAATTTATCAAATAGAAACCTCAACAAAAACTAGATGAATCTCCTATTGAAAGGTTTCAGATTTATTGCGACACCCACCCCTAATCTCATAGAGATTAGCAGATATTGAGCATCTGAACTGTCACTTCTGTCTTATAGAATTTTTCAGCAATAAGAATATAAATGATGAATCAATTGTTAGAAACAAATCATACTTCACCCCTTCCAAGAGTAATGACAAACATTTAGACACGTATGTAGACACAATTTCTAAATTCCCTTTCAGTATCAATAAATGCAAACAGAACCTTTGTAAAGAAGAAAAGGAAGCATTACAAACACTGAAGGATGACAATTTAATCATCCTAAAGGAAATCAATAAGGATGGGGCAATAGTGATTATGGACAAAGACTACTATAAAGGTAAAATATTGGAAATTATAACAGACCAAACCTACTATAAGGAAGAACCAAGACACCTGGAAACAGTGTTAGTGAATAAAATCAGAACATTAATTAACAAATATCAAGATTTTTTCAGACAAGGAAAAAAACTACCTATGCAACTCTATAATTAATGAGAGCAATTTCTACAGATTACCCAAGATTACAAAAGCTCAGAAATACAGAGAGCCATAAATGAACAAAGGAACCAGTACATAAAAATACTGAGACCTATTGACCTCAAATCAAGGCCAATAATTGCTGGGCCTCAAGCCCCAACTCAACAACTGAATGACAGAAAGAACAATCATTCATCAGTTGTCGGCTGTCCATCTGCTTCTCATTTCCAGCATTGAGCAACAACATGAGTCTTCGAAGGGTAGTTGCTCCTGCAAACCGAATTAAAATTTGCAATTTGCAGAGAGTCAAAGTTGGTAACAAAGATAGGTGAGGGGAGACATACAAGGGAACAAAATGAATCCAAACATAGAGGGTCATTAGACCAGAGGATGGTAAAATAGTGAGCACTAGAGAAATATTCCCTTTGACATGAGGAAAGATTGTAGAGAGAGACAAATGAAATACTTGCAGTCTCTATAACAACTGAGAAGGAAAAGAAAGAATGACGATGGTCACGTGTGTGGGCAATGAGAGAGAGAGTGTAAAGGTGAAAGAGGGAGAGAGAGACAGATAGAAAGAAAATGGTGAAGGTGAGATAAGTGGAATTAGAGAAAGGATGAGAGAGAAAGCAATAGGGGAGAGAACAGTAAAGGGTAGAGTCACATCAAAAATATTAAGATAAACTTACTTGGAAATGGATGTGTGGCATTGAATCAAATAATAGTATAAATAATATATATATATGTATATGTACACACACATGCAGATATGGGTACAGGACGTCACAAACTGTAAACAGCATGAAATAGGAAAACAAAAGAGTTGAATACATAAACGAGTGTAACAAATGGGAAACAGGAGAAGTAACATAAAGAACGACCCTTCATCAGTTGTCGGCTGTCCATCTACTCCTCATTACAAGCATTGAACAACAATATGAGTCTTCGAAGGGCAGTTGCTTCCGCAAACCAAAATAAAATTTACGATTTGCAGAGGGTCAAAGCTGGTAACAAAAGCAGAACAGTGGAGACATACAAGGAATACAAACAAAAACAAACATAAGGTTTCGTTAGACCAAAGAAAGTTAAAAAACCGAATGCTGGAGAAATATTCTCTTTGAGAAGAAGAAAGATAGAATGGAGTGACAGATGGGATACATGCAGTCTCTACTACATGTATATGTATATATCTATATATATAGGTATATATATGTATGTATATATATATATATATATATATATATATATATATATATATATATATATGTAACAATTTAGCTAGGTGTAAAATTCACCTAAAGGATATTAGATCCCCAAAGAATTTACTGAATTATATTATCTATGTCAATAACAATGTTATTCCAATAGGTAAACAAAAAATAAACATACAGTTTATTAGTATATAAATATAAATAAAAAATGGAAAACAAAACAATAAATTGAACAATTATAAATTCAGTTCAATTTAAAAATTTTTATTCAAACAAATCACACATCTCATAAACTACAACTGTTTCTGTTTCATTAATAATACGAATTTTTTCAAGAAGAATCAAATTAATTTAAATATGTTATGATGCTTCATCAGATAGACATATCTGCTTTCATACTGGACAAAAAATATGAATTGAAAATATTTATAACTGCTCAGGCTTTAAGAAAACGCTTTTAAAGAGCAAGCTTAATCATAAATATGTAAATAATCTAACTGAAATTACGTAAATTCCTAAATTTAAGTCTATAAATATTCATTTCTATAACCGATTTTATTGTACAATACACATGTTCATATATACATATTTACATATATATACACACGCACATTAACCTATCGTTTATGTATACATACATACACACACACACGTATATTCACAAACATTATTTTATATATTAATTCATATCTAAATATTATGAATCTGACTATTAGAATGCAGTGGCGATAACTATTTTTCCATTTATAGAAACAAAATGAAGAAAACCAACTTCATACGGTCAATGCAAAAACCATTTAAATATATACATACAACAAAAGCAACCCAATAGAATACAAACGAAATGTCCCACATAATAACAACAAGCCAAAACAATAAATTAAATAAGATAAATATGCTATATCTATATGTATACTGCATTATTCATTTACTCACAAACATATACTTATTGACACTTAGAAACAAAACGAAACCAACTCTATATGGACAAAGAAATATAAATGCTATACATACATCAAAACCAAAATAATACGAATATAAAACTATTGTTTTAGTTTCCATCTGCCATTCAAGCTTATGTATATATTTTAATGCACACATACACACATTTATACATAAATGCATCAATGCACATATATCATCATCCTCATCATTGTTTAACGTCCACTTTCCATGCTGGCATGGGTTGGACAGTTTGACTGGGGACTGGTTAGCCAGATGGCTGCACCAGGTTCCAATCTGATCTGGCAGAGTTTCTACAACTGGATGCCTTTCTTCACACCAACCACTCCGAGAGTGTAGTGGGTGCTTTTATGTGTCACCGGCACAAAGGCTAGTCAGGTGGTACTGGCAACGGCCATGCTCAAATGGTGTTTTTCTGTGTCACTCGCACAGGAGCCAGTCCAGTACTGGCAACGCCCTCGCTCGAATGTTGTTTTCCACGTACCATTGGCACAAGTGCCACTAAGGCGATGCTGGTAACGATCACGCTCAAATGGTGCTTTTTATGTGCCACCAGCATGGGGGCCCATCAGTGACCCTGGCGACGATCACTAGCACGGATGCCAGTCAAGCGGTGCTGCCATCGAATTTGATTTTGATTTCACTTGCCCCAATAGGTCTTCACAAGCAGATTTTAGTGTCCAATGAAAGAAAGGTACGCCTAAGTGGCTGGTTGGTTACACCACTGGCATAGGCCATAGGTTATGGTCTCACTTGGCTTGCTGGGTCTTCTCAAGCACAGCATATTTCTAAAGGTCTCG
>NC_068985.1:62893982-62894570 GCF_001194135.2 Octopus bimaculoides | reverse complement strand
AATTCCAACTCTGTCTGTTTTTTATGTTTTATTTATATTCTTATAAAATTAATGTAGGATATGGAATATATAGTAAAATGAAATGAAGTATTGAATGTCTTATTAAATAAATGAAATACTGAATTTTAAATATTAAAGGACTAGTATACTTTCTTGCTTTCTAGCAGTCTTTAAGGTCCCATGTCTTCATGGGACCTTTTTACTTTATCAATTAAATCCGTTCCTTCTTTTGATATTATCTTTAATATTGTATTTGAACCCCATTACTAAGTTAATTTACTATAATTTTTCTTAAACTTTGATAGCTGCAATCTGAATGTAACCTAATTTATTTTACTTATTATTATTCATTATTTACAATTTATACTCTCTAATTTATCTTGTTTACATAACCATAAAAAGTCTCATTACTGTTCTAAACTTTAAATGAAATATAATTATTTGATATGATTATGTACATTTGAGTAGATTATATTTTACATAAGTTTTATTTACTAGATTTACCTCTTTGACCATTAACTTATAAAAAAAATTTTTTTTTTATAGTATATAGCAGTTTTCTTTCTTCGTTTTATTTACTTTCAAAAG
>NC_068985.1:62892228-62893245 GCF_001194135.2 Octopus bimaculoides | reverse complement strand
AGAGAGAGAGAGAGAGAGAGAGAGAGAGAGAAATATATAAGCAAAATAATTGAGATTCAGATGAATCAGGTACTTAAGTTGAAGCACCAAAAATTAATGCTGTATTATCCGTACAACTTCAAAATAAGGTGAATAAAATCAAAATAAGCAACAGCATATCCCTACGTGAATCAGTACGACTGTTTCAAGCGGCTCCATTTAATTGAACAATGCAATCATTTGCCCGACTAAATCTGATATTGGTTGACTTAGTAAATCTATACTACCCCTTATCTATCTCTCAAATTATGGTTTGATATGAATGAAGAAATACATTGGTTTCAATCCATTGAAAACATACGTAATTATTCATTTATTGAATTTAACGTTAATACTTATTATTCCAGTATATCTCCCATTCTTCTTAACAGATTTCTAATTTTCACAAAAAACTCTCTCTTATTACTTGAGATAAAATTGACATTATTCTTTTAGCCAGGAGGGCTATCATAGAATTTGAGGATAAGCTTTGGACGAGCTCTGATACCCTTGATAATTTCAATATAGCTGTGGGCTCAAGTTATTCAGCTGAAATCTCTAATCTAGTTGGTGTGTATCTTTTAAAGTGCCTTAATAGAGAAATCCCAGAATTACAGGGAGGTTTATATAGAGATGCTGCTCTTTTTATCATTCCTAGTGACAACAAATCAGTAATAGAAAGAATGAGAAAAAGAATTAGAAAATTTTTTTAAAACTTCAACTTAAGTGCAGGAGTGGCTGTGTGGTAAGTAGCTTGCTACCAACTACATGGTTCCGGGTTCAGTCCCACTGCGTTGCACCTTGGGCAAGTGTCTTCTACTATAGCCTTGAGCCGACCAAAACCTTGTGAGTGAATTTGGTAGATGGAAACTGAAAGAAGCCCGTCGTATGTATATATATATGTGTGTGTGCTGGCTCCTGTGCAGGTGACACGTAAAATACACCATTTCGAGCGTGGCCATTGCCAGTAAGACATTCGAGCGAGATCATTGCCAGTTC
>NC_068985.1:62886202-62892004 GCF_001194135.2 Octopus bimaculoides | reverse complement strand
AAGGGCATCCAGCTGTAGAAACTCTGCCAAATCAGATTGGAGCCTGGTGTTGCCTCCTGGTCCACCAATCCTCAGTCAAATCATCCAACCCATGCTAGCATGGAAAGTGGACGTTAAACAACGACAATGATGATGATGATGTGCGTGCGTCTGTGTCTGCCCCCCCCCAACATTGCTTGACAACCGATGCTGGTGTGTTTACGTCCCCATAACTTAGTGGTTTGGCAAAAGAGACCAATAGAATAAGTACTAGGCTTACAAAGAATAAGTCCTAGGGTTGATTTCCTCGACTAAAGGCGGTGGTCCAGCATGGCCACAGTTAAATGATTGAAACAAGTAAAAGAATAAAAGAAAAGAAAAGAATTAGGTATTACGTATGAATATGGCACAAAGGTAGCAAATTCTTTCGATACTACTTTAGACATTAGCTCAGGATTATACCACCCCTATAGGAAACCAGGTGAAGTTACGAGATACGTGAGCAAATTATCAAATCACCCCCACTAATGTGTTAAAATCGGTAGTTAAAAGTATTTCTAGGAGAATTACAAAATTATCAGCAAATAAGGATATTTTTAATACCCATTCCCACCGCTATAACTTTGCTTTGTCTAAGGTGGGATATGACCAGGAAATTATATTTCATAGTCCTGAAAGTTTAGTACCTATTAATACTGGAAATAATGAGAGTTTGAGTGATAGAGAGATTACTAACTTACTTAGTTGTAAAAAATACCAAATGTAAAAGCATCCTAAAATCCCAACAATATATATAATAATAAAATAAGCAACAACAGGAAATTAGATGCTAAAACTGGTAGGAAGCTTAGGTTAGATAATAAATGTAGTGAAGAGAAAGAGCTGGTTACTCCTCCCTGCATAGATATGAAAATTACCGGAAATGGGGACATACCTAATAATCAAGTCACAATTCTGGGGGGCAGTGATAGAGCAGGTAGATCCTGCCCTTACTTACGCTGTAAGTTTGAAAGTAAGGACTTCGTCTGGTTCAATAATCTTTACAACTGTGCCATACCCACAAACATATATATAGGTAATTTATTGCTATTTTAGATAAAAAAACTTCCCTGCTTCCATAGATATAACAGAACTTTTACTTGTAAGACAGTTAGAATCTCGTATTCTACTCTTTCCAATATGGGTACCATCATAGCTAGGTTAAATAAGAAGAATATAAAATTAGCAAGAGGTGATTATTATAATATTAATAAAAATAATAATAATATTAATAATAGTCCTGTCAACAATAACATAAACCTCCACAATGTGAATAGTAACATTAATGGTGACGTGGAAAATAGAAATGGAGGTGTTAATACTTCTAATATACACAATATATAGACTGTAGTTCTGGTGCCTATACTAGCATAGAAATTAATGATACGCCTGTTGATGTTGAAGCAGATTTGAATGATACTACAGTTGAAGGAGGGATAGATAATAGCAGACATGAACATATCACACTTGATAGTTGTAGCAGGATTAGTAATAATAGTGATAATAATAACAATATGAATATCAATAATAATAATATTAATAGTAGTAATTCTCCTAGATGCAATTGTCTGTTATTAGGTCAATGTCTTACCCAAAACATAATTTATAAATGTACAATCATAGCTATAACAGGTAACTTTATATATATTGGATGTTCGATTAATATGAAAAAACGTATTTATAATCCTTTTTCCTCTTTTAGACTTAAACGTAAATGGGAAATAATAAGGAAACATAAGAATAAGAGCAACCTGATTAACAATAGATTAGACCTAACGGTATCATGCGTACATAGTGTCACTCATACATTTAAATATTTTCAAATTTAACGTTTTATAGGTGCTTGAAATGGATTGATGGAAACTAACTTTTAAAATTTTAGTGTTGTATCTAATTATACTTACCCTCTAGTATTATATATATATATATATATATATATATATATAAATCAGGTGATATTCTGTTACATGAAGAATTAAAGTACATTGCATATAATATAAGCTATATAGTATAGTAAGTTAGTGTGCTACATAGAGTATACTATCCTATGAATATTCCTGCCTAGTTAGTCTAACTTCATCATGGTTTTAGTAATTAAACTATTTATTTCTTTTCTATAGTGTTCCACCCTTCTGATCATATTATTATTCTTATAAAGGCCTTTAAGTAGTCCTCCTATTTATGTACCCCTAACTATATTATCATGTATGTATTAGCACTGGAAACTTTACAACTTATTTTATGCATCTTAGCTTACCAGAAGTATAGCCAGCTCACTTATTCGTATCTTTACTTCATTGGACACTAAACTCTGCATGCAAAGACCTGTTGAGGCAAATGAAATCGAAATCGAACCAAATTCGACAACTGGCACCCATACCAACCTCTCCTTCATTGGACACTAAACTCTGCTTGCAAAGACCTGTTGGGGCAAGTGAAATTGAAATCGAAATCGTAATTGAACCATATTTGATGACTGGCACCTGTGCCAGTGGAGCACTAGCAGCTCCGTCCGAGCGTGATCATTGCCAGAGCAGCTGTCAGGCTTCCATGCCAGTGGCACATAAATAGCACCATTTGAGCGTGATCGTTACTATCATCGCTTTACTGGCACGTTAGAAAACATTCGAGCAAGGTCGTTGCCAGTGCTGCTGGACTGGCTCCCGTGCAGGTGGCACGTAAAAAACACCGTTGCTAGTACCACCTGACTGGCCCTCGTGCCAGTGGCACATAAAAACACCCACTCAAATCAGATTGGGGCCTGGTGCAGCCATCTGGTTCACCAGTCTTCAGTCAAATCGTCCAACCCATGCTAGCATGGAAAGTGGACGTTAAACGATGATGATGATGAGTTAGCATGTTCTATCGCTCCAATATTCCTTTAGTAAATACCAGTGATCAGTCTTTATAGATACCACCTAATAAGTAAATAATTAAGTATAATGATAGAATTATCAAACAAATTCTATATAAACTCCTCTTTGTATTGTTAATAATATGGTATATATATTTCATCATGGTTTTGGTGATGAAACTATTTATTCCTTTCTATAATGTTCTACCCTACTGATCATATTATTATTTTTATAATAGCTTTTATGTAAGTAAACCTCCTAATTTTATACCCCTAGAAATTTATATCAGCTTGTATATAATAGCACCAGTAACTTAACAATTTCTAATATACCTCTTAGATTATAATTAATATATAGTTAGCATGTTCTATCGCCCCAGTATTCCTTTAGTAAATGCCAGTGATCAGTCTTTATAGATACCACCTAATAAGTAAATAATTAAGTATATGAAAGAATATTAAACTAATTCTATGTAATTTTTCTCTCTCTAATGTTGAAAAATTTGGTATATATTCAAAATTCATCTTTTTGGTTATAATATTCTTCTCCCTAACCTAAATTTTATCTTTATACAATATAACATTGTTTTAATCAATCACCTATAGTATCCCATGATAAAATTTTCCTCTGTATTATCATCATTAGTTTTATTAGCGTCTTGCCCCTTTAACTGGTAATTAACATCTTGATTAGAGGTCTTCGACTACACAACCCAGTTACTTTATACTACTTCAAAATAATCTTGACAAGTTTTATGACTATACCCACTATGATTCTGTCAACTCCCTCATGCCCTTTCCTCACAGAGACTATTCCCTAGTCTTAGATTTGATATACAAAGATTTGATAAACAAGACTAATAAATTAAAACTGAACCAAAATCAGTGACAAGCTATGAACAAACAGCTTTTTTCCTGATGTCTTAGAAACTTCTAAGCTGAAGTGACAACAGCATGGACTTTGTCTGTCTTCTTACCCTCTTAAAGGATTGAAGAAATAGTAATAATAATATTAATAACATAGACCATTCTTCCCCTCTCCTCAGACAGTATTACTTCCTACATTCCTGAGGACAATCCCCACAATGCACTACCATGTAACTGCCACCCTGGGACCATCTGCTCTCTACAAACCCGTTGCAGAATGTCTAATGTGATATACATCTATATATGTATATCTATATATATGTTTATCTACATATATATGTGTGTGTGTGTGTGTGTATATATATATATATATATGTATATATATGTGTGTGTGTGTGTAATTTTTGTTTTTCGTTTCCGGGTAGTATTGTAAACATTAACTATTTCTCTTGTTTTTAATCACCTCATTCATTCACCAATCTCACCTGCACCATTACTAACCTGTACTTATGTAATCTGTAAACATTTATAATAATTCATCAAATAACTTCCAAATTGTAATCTCTCCCTCTAAAATGATCCTTTCCTTGTTTTTTGGATACATTTATATTCATAATTCATACTGCTCTCTAAAGTAATTCTTGTTTGTACTGCTCCCTAAAAGGATTCCCTCTTCTTGGTGGTTGCGCCTACCCTCTCCCGCCCCCACCACCAATACCGGAAATCTCGTTTCTCTTGCCAGATATCCCGTTGCTCTTACTGGAAGTTCCCCTCTCTCATACTGTTTGTCTCCTCTCTTATATTGGTTGTTTTGTTGCCCTCTCTTTTCTCCCCCACCTCTCTAAACTAACCTAACCAGATAGCAGCCCACTTACCTCTGCAGCACCAGTAATGCTTATATCCTCAATGCTCATAATGCTTATATTTACAACACCCAAAACACTTTCATATACAATGCTTCCTTACTCCCACTGCCTAGTAGAGGCAACAACCTTAACAATCTTCACATATTTGAATGACGGTAAGGTTAAAAGCAAAAACAACTGTTATGACATGTCTGTTATCCCCCGATCCCTTATTTGGTGGTCAGTGCAGAATCTAGGGTGAGATGAGTGGTTGGTAAAAGCCATACAAGCCCTGGACAGGGATACTGTCAGTAAGGTGAGGGTTGGCAATGAGTATATTGAAGAATTCCAGGTAGAAGTAGGGGTTCACCAAAGATCAGTCCTCAGTCCCCTTTTATTCATCATAGTCCTCCAGGCAATAACAGAGGAATTCTGTGGTCACCCTATACTGTAGGATTAATACCAGAACTGGAGGTGGTTCAGCAATACTACACAAGGAAGATTTGGCACTCCGTCGCTTACGACAACGAGGGTTCCAGTTGATCCGATCAACGGAACAACCTGCTTGTGAAGTTAACGTACATGTGGTTGAGCACTCCACAGACATGTGTACCCTTAACGTAGTTCTCGGGGATATTCAGCATGACAAGGCTGACCCTTTGAATTACAAGCACAACAGAAACAGGATGTAAGAGTGAGAGAAAGTTGTGGTGAAAGAGTACAGCAGGGTTCACTACCATCCCCTGCCGGAGCCTTGTGGAGCTTTGGGTGTTTTTGCTCAAGAAACACTCACAATGCCCGGTCTGGGCATCGAAACCGCGATCCTATGACCGCGAGTTCGCTGCCCTAACCACTGGGCCATTGTGCCTCCACACAAGGAAGATTACATCAATATATATATACATACATGTGTATATACGTATATATACATGTATATATATAAATACATATATATATATATATGTATATATCTATACATATCCTACTTGTTTCAGTCATTTGACTGTAGCCATGCTGGAGCACCGCCCTTAGTCAAACAAATCGACCCCAGGACTTATTCTTTGTAAGCCTAGTACTTATTCTATCGGCCTTTTTTGCCAAACTGCTAATTTACGGGGGTCATAAACACACCCGCATCGGTTGTCAAGCAATGTTGGGGGGGACAAACACAGACACACAAACATATACACACACATACATACATATATATATATATAT
>NC_068985.1:62883918-62886007 GCF_001194135.2 Octopus bimaculoides | reverse complement strand
GTAAGCAAGCTACTTACCATACAGCTACTCCTGCACACACACACACATATATATATATGCATACACACACATATATGTATATACACACACACACACACACACATATATATATACACACACACATATATATATATATACACACATATATATACATACAAAATATATATATATATATATATATATATATATATACACATGTGTATACCATGTAGGGTCTACGAGGTTCGTAGGTAAAAGAGTGTGCTAGTAATGGTCGAGGGAATACTACAATTTATTAACAGGTTCAGATTATAATTAATTGTAGAGACCACTGGACTTAGACTTGCCCCATTGTGGACCATAGGTGGGATTCTCAGTATTAATCCCTGTGAGTAAATTTTCTTCAGCACCCTACAGTAATTAACATTTACTCATGTTTACTTTGTTAGCATGGGTACTGCCCTTTGATAATTGTGTTAGTATTTTCCTTATATACATTTTCTTGATAACTGCTTTTTTTTTTTAACATCCTGGGCCCCTCCTTTTACTTGCATCTACTTGTTAATAAATTGTAGTATTCCCTACACCATTACTAGCTCACTCTTTTACCTACGGACCTCATAGACCCTAGATGGTAAGTTATATGCTTTTAACATATTGGGCTTCTAGACTTTTTGTCTAGGCCATGTTTTCCTTTCCTTTTCCTCCTTCCTTTTGTTTATATTGTATGCTCTTGTTTTTTACTCTGATAAAGCTCCGTGCCTTAATTCGAATATCCTATGAAGATGAAGAACTTTATTCTCGCATTTATTTATAGACAGCATTTTGGCAACGGATCGGAAACGGCCGTAAGATATTTTACATCACTTATTTGTTATGTCATGCTTTGTATTAAAAAATAAGCTATAAATGTAGTCCAATCGATGTGTTTGTTAATCTGAGGTTTTCTCCATTTTCTGATTATTTGCATTGGTTCCTGATAAACACTTGTTTATCCTGTTTTTTTTTACATGCACTCGGTTATGATGACGAGGGTTCCAGTTGATCCGATCAACAGAACAGCCTGCTCGTGAAATTAACGTGCAAGTGGATGAGCTCTCCACTGACATGTGTACTCTTAATGTAGTTCTTGGTGAGATTCAGTGTGACTAGGCTAGCCTCTTCGAAATACCGGTACAGCAGAAACAGGAAGAAAGAGTGAGAAAAAGTCGTGGTGAAAGAATACAGCAGGGTTCACCATCACCTCCTGCCGCAGCCTCGTTAGACATTAGGTGTTTCTGCTCAATAACCACTCACAGCGCCCGGTCTGGGAATCAAGACCACGATCCTACAAATGAGAGTGCGCTGCCCTAACCACTGGGCCATTGCACCTCCACTATACACATACATATATACACACACACGCACATTTATATATATATATATATACATACACACACACACACACACACACACACACACACACACACACACATATATATATAAGCAATATATGAGTATATGCATATATATGTACATGTATGTACATACCTTCATCTACATGTACATATAGATACATAACTGGGTACATGACGTAGCAAAAGAACATGGACAAAATGATAAACAAGGTACAACAAACAAGCAAGCCACATAGAAACATCTCCTTCATCAGCTGCCACCATTAAAACACCAGAGTTTCGAAGAATTAAGGCAGTACGCATCGTTGAAATGGTTCTTCCCACGAACACAAATTAAATTATTTTCGTGGAGGGTAGTGGCAGATGGAAAACAAGACAGGAAAACGAAACGGTGAATAAACAAACAAGCAAAAAGGCTGTACAGCCCGACGTGAAGTGTGTATGTATTGAACGCTGTGAAGCACGAACAGGAGGGGCAAAGAAGTACATGCGAGCTTGGGGAGTCCAAGAACGAAAAGAAATAGCAGCTGGACACACGTGACCAGCGCTGTGTAAAGAGAAAGAGTAGCAGAGTAGTTTCAGCTTAGAGCTGCGGCCATGCTGATGCACCACCGTGTTGCTACACTGTTATTACAGGGAGCCTCTTACAATATGTGGCACTTGGTGAAGAATGGAGTTTGATTTAGCAACCCTCATTTGCACCTCCTGCCGCG
>NC_068985.1:62878725-62880239 GCF_001194135.2 Octopus bimaculoides | reverse complement strand
AAGATCTAACTCTTTCTTTTCCCACTTTGGTGCCATCTTCGTTTTTTAAGCTCAGAAGGGGAGTAGAGGATAGAGAGGAAGTGAAAGATAGCGGGAGGTAGAAACGAAGAAACACAGAGGGGGGGGGGAATAGGGAAAGAGAGAGGGAGATATGAAGGAAACAGAGAGTGAGATATGAAGGAAAAAGAGAGGGTGATAGGAGGAAGAGAGGGGGTGTTAGAGAGACTGAGGGAGGTAGAGGAGGGGGAGAGAAAGAGACAGTGAAGGAGAGGAGGGGAGGAGAAAGAGAGACAGAGGATGGGAGGAGAAAGAGAGACAGAGGGAGGGAGAGGATGGGAAGAGAAAGAGGAAGAAACAAGAAAGGATGAAGGATGTGAGAGGAAGGGAGACACGGACTGAGAAGAGGGGGAAATGAAAAGTGTATGAGGGAAAGGTTGAAGTGACAGAAGGAGAGGAACGCGTTGTGAGATGCAATGGAAAGGGAAGAGAACTGAGAAAAGAGGATGATATGAAAGCGAAGGAGAGAGATGAGAAAAAGGAGTGAGATATGGAAAGAAGAGGAAGATATGAAAGCGAGGGAGGGAGATGAGAAAAAGAGTAAGATATGGAAGACAGAGAGGGAGAGAGATAGGTGTAAAGAGATAAAGGGAGAGAGAGAGAGAGAGGAAGCGGTACTTATGAAAAAGAGTGGGAGCAGGTAACGAAGATGTGTAGGAGAACGAGAATGGAAAAATGAAAAAGGAAAATTCGTAATTCTAAATGGGATTTGTAATTCAAAGAGTTGTAGAGATAAAGCGAAGAGAAGAAACGAAACGATAATGAAAAGAAGGGGGGGAGGTTCGTAAAGGTTTCTATTTTTAAAGAGAATCAGAGCTAAGTGGTCGTTGTAATAAAAGTTAAATGAAAATTACAGTGAGAATTCTCAGAAAGTAAACAAAATTATGTTGTAACTCAAATGTTGCCTAAGTTAAAGAAAATAAACAAATAATTTTTAATTTTATTATAATATATTACAGATAAAAAATTTTTAAGTGAGTTGGGTTTTTGTTCTCAAGTATCTAATGAATTATTTGATATAACGGTGTTGTTTTAAGCTAGTTACTTACATCATAATAGTTTTACTTAATTTTTCAGTTATATTTATATGTGAGATAATAACGATTATATTGTAATATTTGTTTACTTTTTACGTTATCGATTAAATCCGTTCCTTCTTTTGATATTATCTTTAATATTGTATTTGAACCCCATTACTAAGTTAATATATTATAATTTTTCTTAAACTTTGATAGCTGCAATCTGAATGTAACCTAATTTATTTTACTTATTATTATTCATTATTTACAATTTATACTCTCTAATTTATCTTGTTTACATAACCATAAAAAGTCTCATTACTGTTCTAAACTTTAAATGAAATATAATTATTTGATATGATTATGTACATTTGAGTAGATTATATTTTACATAAGTATTATTTACTAGATTTACCTCTTTGACCATTAACTTATAAA
>NC_068985.1:62867334-62878479 GCF_001194135.2 Octopus bimaculoides | reverse complement strand
ATCCTAACTTAACAACACTACTTACTTACTTACTCTACTATGTAACAGTTTTCGTAACCGATATTGTATGCAGTGTCAATATGTTTCATGCCATTTCAACCTGTTTATACACACGTAATTTAAGGACAACTATTAATGTTGTCTGTTTTTTACTGTCTGCTATGAATTAATCAAATCTGACCCTGAGGAGATACAATATTCCATATTTTATAACATACAGGAGTGAGTCAGGCTATTGCATCGAAATGATCATAGGTTATTAAAAAGTTTTTTACAATGCATTGCGTTATAGCTCTTATTTAAACTGATATATATATATATATATATATATTATATATATATACACACACACATATAGGTATTTATATATATTTTTTTTTCCTCCAACCTCTAAAAAAAAAAAACTCAGCTCACTACTTTATCTAGTTTATCTCCCCTACACTAGTCTAATTTCAACTTTTTTCACCCCCTCGATAATTATTACTCAACCTCTTTGATATTTTTTCTTACTACTTTTCCATAAATGTTTTTTAGTTTCCTGAACAGTGGACTTCGTAAGTATAATACCTCCTTAATCTTCATATTTGTTGTCATATTTCCCACTTTTCCTTATATTCTCAATTATTTTTATTTCTTGTTGTCGTACCTACAGCTTTTTAGTAAACATGAGTCCATAATGTTTTTTCACTCCGTTCTATCTAGTTTTTTTTTCTTCTGGCACATTGACTTCATAAATTTTCTATTACAAGATTTACACACCTATTAACCTATGCAAAACTTATCTTTCCTGATTTATTTTTAAAATACTAAGTATTGTTTGCAATGGTGAAATATAATTTACATTAGGTTCCATATTCTCATTGGACTTTTCTCCACCTCACTCGCCCTCACTCGTGTTGGTTAAACAAGTCACAACCAGTTGTGTACTTAAACTTTTCTCTTTGTTTAACACCTTTAACTGTTGTTTCCAACATGATGGAGAAATACAAAGCAAATAAAAGCAGTGCAAGAACACAGCCTTGTGTTGATCCCATTTGAAACTGAGAATGAATCGGACACTTTCCTGCTAGATCTGACAGAAACCATCATCCCTTGATAGAAAGAAATGATGACATTGAGCATCTTTTCTGGGACACCTAGCTTTCTTAGGACAACCCAAAGAGCATCCCTAGATATGGTGTCAAAAGTTTTAGTTAAATCTACAAAAGTAACAATTAGGTCTCTGTTGTTCTCACAAGCCTTTTCCTGCAGCTAAAAATCATATCCACTGTGCTTCTACCAACCCGAAATCCACACTAAGATTCAGGCAATGCTAAGCTGGCAAGGACATCATTTAGTCTTCCAAGGATCTTCCTGGCAACACACAAAAGGGAGATACCTCTATGGTTGTTACATTCACATTTGTTGTCTTTGTGCTTATAAAGATGAACAATAGAAGTGTCTTTAAACCCCTGTAAGACTGATCCTGATTCCCAGATTAAGGAGAAGAGTTCAGCAGGAGACTGTTACCACGTTTATATATCTCAGCTGGTGTGCCATTTTTCCCAGAAAATTTTCCATTCATGAGCTGTTTTATGGCCTTTTTTTATCTCAGCATTTGATGGAGCAACTGACAGTTCTTCAAGGACAGGCCTCTGTGAAAGGTTGTTAATCAGTTTTTCATGAACAATTTAGTCCATATTAAGAACATTTGAAAACTATTCTGCCTAGTGCTTTGTGATTTCCTTTTTATATCAGAAGATTACCCTCAATTGAATGTATGAGAGTTGAGCCACCAGACACAGTCTAAAAACACCCTTTAAATTCTGATAGAATGGCCTAGTGTCACATCTGTCTGCAACATTCTGCAACTCTTATGCCTTCTTTTGCTACCATATCTGTTGCATTTGCCTCAGTTGGGATTGGCATGTATTTCTGGCCTTTTAAACTTGTGTTTTGTGGCATTGTTTTTATTTGGCATCCATTGACAGTGGCACTTGTGCATATTGTCCAAAAGAGAATGGATGTTTGGATCATTTGAGTTGAACCAATCTTGGTGCTTCCTCTTAACATACCCAAGTATTTCACAAGAGACTCAAATACAGCATTTTTAAAAGCAGACTATGCTGATTCAATATCTGTGTTATCTGAGATGCCAGCAAGTTTATTGTTGCAGGTTGTTTGAAATGAGGTTAAATTGTCATTGTTCCTCAGCTTTGTCACATCCATTTTTTTGAATTGGTTGAGTGCAATTGTTACAAATAGGACTGTAGATAGTAAAATTCCCCAGTAAAAGAATATGTTACTTGGACATCTTCCCTCATGGGAGACCTCACAATTATGTAATCAATGAGGTGATAAATAGTTTGATTGGATATGCTACCAGGTATTTTTATGGTGGATGGGGAGTTGGAAAATAGTATTGGTAATCAAAAATCCATACTCACTGCAAAGCAATAGCAGCAGATGGCTGTTTGAGTTTGCCTTGCCAACCACATGCTTCCCTATTATGTCAACTTATATGGATGTATCACAACCTACACATGCATTGAAATCACCAAGGAAAAGTATTTATGATTTTTAGCTATTATGATTGGTTACTGAAACAGCAGCTCAACCACTCAAATGTGGATGTGATGTATCTCAGCTTTACCAAATCTTTTAACCAAGTTGATCATGGGATGATATGTCACAAACTATGTGACTTTGATATCACTGGAGAACTGGGAGAATGGCTGCATGACCTTTTAAAGGACAGAAGTCAGGCAGTTGCAGCCAGTGATGTTCTCTCTCTGGGAAGACATCGATCCACAGCAGACTTCCTCAGGAAACTGTACTGGGATCGCTATTGTTTGTAGTGGTTCTCTCACACATCCCATCAACCATAGAGTCAACCACTCTCACCAGCTATGCTAATGATACAAAAGTATCTCAGGCAGTCACAGACCCTGATGACATAATAAAACTGTAAAATGACCTGCATGCAGTATATAAATGAGCTGATGAAAATAACATGCAGTTCAATGCTAAGTTTCAAGCACTCCGCTATCGGTCCATAAACAGACTACAGTCAGAATACATGGGACCAGGGGTCTGTGCAATCCCTGAGTTAGAATTGGTGTGTGACCTGGGAATCCACATGAGTAGTGATGCAACATCCCATGTGCATATTGCCACAATAGCAACACTGTGCAGGCAGGTAGCTGGATGGATCCATAGGTCATTCAGAACCAGAAATAAGGATACCTTGCTATGGTGGACATTTGTCCAGTTGTCTGGATTACTGCTCCCAACTGTGGTTGCCACAGAACATCAAATTGGTGGCGGAACTTGAGGCAATGCAGCGCCACTATACAAAAAAGATTGACTTGGTGAAACAGATGAGCTACTGAGAATAGCTTCTCTCCAGGGAAGCTATACTCACTGGAGAGAAGGCAAGAAAGGTATGCAGTGATATACATATGGAAGATCCTGAAGGTCTAGTTCCCAACTTAGGAATTAAAAATTATACCAACCACTGAATTGGACAGCACCACATAATACCAAAGATACTGTCATCTTCATCTCAGATAAGGAACCAGTTTTGCAACAGCTTGGGTTTCAGGGAATCACAACTGTTTAACATCATGGCAAGGAACCTAAGAGATCTGCTAGGTGTATATGTGGAAATGTTCAAAAAGCACCTGGAGAAATTTCTATCTGAAATCCCAGCAAGAGGCACAAAGAAGAGCAACTTCATCCAACTCACTTCTTCACCAAAAACAGTACCAAAAGGAGACCTGAAAACACTGAAAGGCATGGCATCAACTTCTGGCTGAAACCAGAATAAAAGAATATACATTTATTTATATTCAAAGGAATAAATGTAATGTATAAAATTAGAGAAAGCTGGAGGTGGATTGAGTGATAGGTGGAGTATTCTTTCATTCTGTAAAAAGCATTATGGTGAAATAGACAGTACGTAGATTGCTAGAAATAGGAGCCAATACACCACCAACTGCCACCACCACCCCATTCGTTTTTGGAAAATAAGTGCACAGTTATCTGCAGAATGGGGAAATAAACTTAAATGACATGAAAATCTTGAAATATTATCAATTTTACTTAGTGTTTTCAGCAGTCAACATACAAACAAACAAACAAACAAACTTTGCTTTTTATAAGGATATATAGACAGTATGTGGATCGCTAGAAATAGGAGCCAATATACCACCAACTGTGTGTTTGTGTGTGTGTGTGTGTGTGTCCAATCTGTTTTCAGAAAATAAGTGCACAATTATAATGGTCACATTAATTTAAATGACATGAAAATCCTGAAATATTATCAATTTTATTTAGTGTTTTCAGCAGTCAACATACAAACAAACAAACTTTGCTTTTTATAAGGATAGAGATATAGATATCATGGTGAAATAGGATGTGGATTGCTAGAAATAGGAGCCAATACACCACCAACTCTGCCCTCACCACCACCACTACCACCAATCCGTTTTCAGAAAATAAGTGCACAGTTATCTGTGGAATGGTCAAATTAATTTAAATGACATGAAAACCCTGAAATATTATCAATTTTAGAAACAAACAAACAAACAAACAAACTTTGCTTTTTATAAGAATAGAGATATATGTATATTTACTGCCATCATTTTCAATTGTATGAGTGTTTGAAGGGAAAATTTTTTAAAAAGGATTAAAAATAAAAGAAAGTGTATCTGTTTGCATTGGATGTGTGAATGTAATTTGAGCCCTGGTATGGATTTTGCTATAAAGTCACGATGGGAACACTGATGATTTTGATTTTGCCTGAGATTGGACAAATGTGTCCATTGGTTGCGGGATATAATTCTTTTATTGTTCTGCTTCTTCAACTCAAATTGTTAAGACGCATCATGCTTCATTTTACACAACTCAGATTGATCTAGGCTTTCCCATGATGTTAAATTGATCTTTATACCTAAGGAGAAGTCTTCCTTTACTGCAGAATTCTTCTACTTCATACTAGGAATATCACATTTTTCTAAAATTTTGACATTTGATATCGTATCTTTCCATTTTATGTTGCAGATATTGCACAAGCAGCATATGTGAAAGGTTTCAAGTTCTTTTATATGTCTGTAGTAGGGAGTCCATGCTTCTACCCCATTCAAGGGTGTGCTCAAAATACAAGATTTGTGTACACTTATTTTAGTTTTCAAACTGTGACACCTTGTTCATCCCACAAACAATGAGAAATTTCCCAAAAGCACTTGGGGCCTTAGATATTCCAACGTTGATTTTGTCATCAAGAGTACTGTACTTCCAAAGACATTTAAGTGACCTGACCCTATTGAGTGGCTTATTGTCAGTCATCACATTTGAATCTTTGCAGTTACTTCGACAACTTTGGTTGTCAAAGTAATTGCAGAGTAACATGAGATCAACACTTTTATTCAGAATACAATGTACCACCCAGTCCTTGAACTGAAACCACTATCTCACAATCCTGAGTTCAACACCCTAACCAGTAAGCTATGCACCGATATACATATATGTAAATCTGGGGATAAGCACCTATATACATGTATATAAATGTGGAGATGGAATTCCATCTTTGAACTTCTCTACTTTAAGATCTCAAATCTAAGATCTCTTCCCTGAAGACGGAGGCCCGTCTCATCCTGTGTTAAATGCATCCATATGGGTGCATTCTCTGATGGAATTAATCTGCAAACTTTATTACAGATCGCTGAGCTCCCAGAAATAGCTGTTGGATTTGTAATACCTTTCTTCCAACCATTTAATTTTCTATATCAGTTGTACTCTGTGTAAGTTCAACCTCTTTTGTATGTGTACATCTATACATATTTTGTATTTCATGTATTTAATATGCTTTATATATTCATCATCATCATCCATCATTTTGAATCTGGGTTTTGTCCCCGTTAATGGAGGTGGCCAGATCTACCTCAATGTCATAGCAACTGCCCTCACACCATCTCGCCATCTTGCCTGGTTTTGAGTGTCCTCCTTTCTCAAGCCAACCTTCCCAATCTCCTCCACCTGTCCCTTCCACATTTTCCTCAGTCTACCTCGTTTTTGCTGTCCATTTACCTCAAACTCTAACACTCTCTTTAGAACATGCTCTTCATCCCTCCTCAGCATATGCCCATACCACCACACGCCATTAGCCCTTGCCAGCCGTTCCACTGATTCCTCCAACCCCAGCATCCCCATCAAGTCCTCAGTCCTTCTCTTATCAAACAGCTTCACCCCACACATTTCTCTCACCATTGCTCTCTCAGTTCTTCTCAAAACTGCCATCTCTCTCTTTCTCTCCCTCAAACACCATGTCTCACTCCCATACAGCATTGCAACTCTCACACAACTCCTATAGACCTTTCCTTTCATCTTTAATGAGAACCTTTTCCCATATAACAACACTCCACATTCCCTGAACTTCACCCAGCCAAGTCTTGCTCTTGCTGTCACAGCTGCTTCACATCCACCACTTACATCAACCCTATCTCCCAAATAACAAAACCCTCCCACCGTCTCCACCTTGTCACATAGTATTTTCACTGACTTCACTAGCCTCCAGCTCCTTTCCCAAATCTTCCACAAACAAACTCTCTTGCCAGTCTGGGGGTTACCTTCGTTTTCGTACATCCACCATGAATCCATTTCTCACATCTTGTACACAACACCGCATTTGCCATTACCCTCCTCCCACATACACCACATGGATCCACCTTACTCACTAACACTTCTCCTTCCACTTCACTCACCATTACTTTTGTCTTCCCAAGGTTTACCTTCTAACCCTTGCTTTCAAATGCCTCCTTCCATTTCCAAAACTTCTCCATCATCTCACTCATCAGAACAAGGTTATCTGTATACAGTATCTCCATTAGCAGTCCCTCTCTTCCACTCTCCGTCACCACATCAACCACTATTGCAAACTCTTCCGACAGCTCTGATCCAATTTTCACTCTTGTTTTACCTCATACAAACTCATCACTGCTCTCACTATTACCTCTAGTACACCTTTCTTCCTCAAATGCCCACTCAATCACTTTCCTTGAAACCCTATCAAATGCCTTCTCCAGATCAACAAAGCACATGTATAACTCCTTCCCCTTATCTCGGTATTCCTCCTGCAATCTCCTTACAATGAACACTGCATCTATTGTCCCCCTTCCTGGCATAAAACCAAATTGCATCTCATCCACATCCACCCCTTTCCGAATTCTCATCTCCAACATCCTTTCCACTATTTTCATTGCATACTCCAATAACTCCTCTATACACCCCACAATTTATTGCATCCCCCTTCCCCTTAAAGATCTGTACCACCACACTTAGTGCCCACTCATCTGGCATACCTCTTCCATCCAGCATGCCCTGGCAGAGCTCCATCATCACAACAATCCCTATCTCTCCACTTGCACTTATCATTTCCACACTTACTTCTGATGGACCAGCTGCCTTTCCTTTATATATTGATCTGTCTAATTTGCTCAAAATATTCAAACTTGAGTGGGTATAGAAGCAACTGTGTCCAAGATCTCATCTGTGAACTATATACATACATGTATACATATATATGTATGTATTTCTCTGTGTGTGTCTGTGTCTGTGTGTATACACACACATGACAGAAGTAAATAGACACCTCATAAAACATCATTTTATGTTTATTCTAATTTGTAATGGTTTATATTTTTATTAATTGACATTTTTATGTTTCAGGTTCTATATGTGACTGTTTAATCATGCCATGTACAAAAGAAGCCTTGAAACTGTCTGAATTTCAGAGAGGCCATTTTGTGGGTCATTCTGAAGGTGGACATAGCGTAAAATCACAGAAAACCTTGGGATCCCACTTTCTACAGTTAATAGAGTGATTGTGCAATTCGCCAGAGAGGGGAAGGAGTCTACATCACCTCCCCCAGGGCCCTCTGACAGGATCCTTCTCTTTGTTAAGAGAAGTGTGGAGGATAATCCTCATTGCAAGGCCTCTGACATAGCAGAATGAGTTGATGTCAGTCCCAGAACAGCTGTCATGTATCTCCACAAACTTAGTTACTATGGCAGAGCAGCAAGAAGGAAGACACTTCTTTGACCAGCCAACATCAAGCAGAGAAAAGATTGGGCCAGTGAGATGGTGGAGAGGCCACTAGCATTTTGGGACACTATCATATTCTTTGATGAGTCCAGATTTGTTGTATTTCCTGACAGTGGTTGAGTGTGGGTCTGGAGACTCTGTGATCAAGAATTTGATGTGGAAAGATTGCAGCCAACAATGAAGCAGGGCAGCTATTCTGTGATGGTCTGGGGAGCAATTTGGAGCATGGTTCATCAGAGGTGGTGGAGTGTGAGGGAAACATAAACTCAAATACATATGTGTCCATATTACAGAAAGGACACCTTCTAATCTTCTCCAGTGGTGAAATGATTAAAGAAGATTCTTTATTTATGGAAGATGGGCTCCTTGCCATATGGCTAAAATGACCTAATTGTTGGATGAGAATGGCATTAAAAAGTTTCCATGACCAAGCCAGTCACCAGATATGAATGCTATTGAACACCTCTGGGACATAATGGACAGGACACTTCGTAAAAAGAACAAGAAAGCATCTTCAAAGCCAGATTTTTTGAAATTACTGTATGAAACTTGGCAAGAAATTCCGCAAGAGAATATCCGTCATCTGATCAGTAACATGCCTAATAGGGTCCTTGCATTGACAAATGTAAAGGGCATGTCTACTAAATATTAAATATTCACATGTCTACTAAATATTAGATATTCACATTAATAAATAATCTAAATGTATAATTTCAGATTTAAATAAATTTCAATGATTAAAAGGATGTCTATTTACTTCTGTCGTGTGTGTGTGTGTATATATATATATATATATATATATAAACAAATTCAATAGGGTATTAAAATACCACTTGCATAAACAGAGCCATCGCTCTAAAACCACAAATTACTCACTATTAAAATACACATAGCAAATACAACAAACGTAACAGAAATAAGCTTACCTTGTATGAACTGCAGAAGTAAGGTGTAAACTTGCTAGCCACTTTATTAATATCATGAATAATGGTAATGATACCTATTCAACTTTAAATTATACTGGCTTGCAATATGTTTGTTTTGAATGCCTTGGGTGCATTCAAATGTAAGAACGCACACAGTGTAATGTGATGAATATTTCAGAAATAGTTGTTATAGCATCTGGCTGACAAGCTTAAGTATCATTTTTCATACAGAAAGCGAAATCAATTGATCCCGGAATATACGCATTCCTTACTTCTGTAGTTCATACAAGGTAAGTCTATTTCTGTTATATTTATTGCATTCACCATGTATATTTTAATAGTAATTTGTGGTTTTAGAGCGATGGCTCTGTTTATAGCAAGTGGTAATTTAATACCCTATTGAATTTTCTTTATATTTTACCTATAAAGGTGTAAACTTGCTAGCCACTTTATTATCATCGTTATTATTAATAATGGTAATGATACCTATTTAACTTTAATTCATTTATATATATATATGTTTGCTTATATATAGTTGAGCGTGTGTGTGTATTTATATGCTGAGAGGTCTTTGTCTTGCAAGCTACCTGGTGACTAAGCTGATGCCATGTAAAAAGCACTTAATATACTCTATATAGTAGTTGGTTTTAGGAAAGGCATGCAGCCCTAGAAACCAAGTCAAAACAGACAAATGAAGCCTGGTGTAGCTTTCTAGCTTGCCCATGCCAGTTGAACCATCCAGCCCATCCCAGCATGGGGCACAGGCATTAAATGATGATGAGGAGGATGAGGTAGACAGACACTGATAGGTATAAATATATACATATCATCATCATCATTTAACATCCACTTTCCATTCTGGCATGGGTTAAATTCTTGAATGTGATGCCCTGTGCTTGGATTTGGTCAAACAACTCAACCCCAGTACTTATTTTTTCCTGGTATTTATTTTATTCTCTTTTTGCCAAACTGCTGAGCTATGGGAATGTAAACCATCATTGGCTGTCAAGCTGTAGTGAGGGACAAACATAAAGACCCACACTCATTTATATATGTATATACATAATGGGCTTCTCCCAGTTTCTTTCTACCAAATCTACTCACAAGACTTTGGTTGGACCAGGGCTATAGTAGAAGATAGTTGTCCAAGGTACCACACTGGAGCCATGTAGTTGAGAAACAATCTTCTTTCCACACAATCATGCGCATCATCATTTCATCATTCTATGTCTACTTTCTTTGCTGGTATAGGTTGAAGATGTGAGTCCTCGGTCATTACGAACTATTGATTTCATTTATGGTGAATGTACATGTCATTTGGGAAAGTTTCTACGGCTGGATGCTCTTGAAATGTCAACTACCTGGGTGCATTTACTAATGACAAAAACTCTATAGAGATTGAATAATACTCAGCAAGTCAGATCTATATGGAATTCATAGCCCTATACTTTTTCTACTCATTTGCCATCTACTTTTCCGTGTGTACAGAGTGAGTTTTTCCATGGTGCCAACACTAGAAAAGTTGTCATGGTCACATCTTTCTAGAGGTCATGTGATGCAATTTCCATCTACCTGATACCATTCATAATGTATTGTTCAATCACTTACTATGATAAAAGACTTTTGCTTAATGTGTCAGAAATGCAAGAATAATGTTGACTGTAGTTGGTGTCATCCTCCATTATGTTCATTACCCATTTTTAAGTTTGAATATTTTTATTTTGCTATGTTTATATATACAGCTTATGTGGTTTGCTTCTTATGTAATATTTATCTGTTGCTTTATTATCCAAAATTTAGTATCATCATCATCATCATCGTTTAACGTCCGCTTTCCATGCTAGCATGGGTTGGACGATTTGACTGTGGACTGGTGAAACCGGATGGCAACACCAGGCTCCAGTCTAATTTGGCAGAGTTTCTACAGCTGGATGCCCTTCCTAACGCCAACCACTCAGAGAGTGTAGTGGGTGCTTTTACGTGTCACCCGCACGAAAACGGCCGCGCTCGAAATGGTGTCTTTTATGTGCCACCCGCACAAGCCAGTCCAGGGGCACTGGCAACGATCTCGCTCGAAAATCCTACGGGAGCCAGTCAGGCGGTACTGGCAACAGCCACGCTCAAAATGGTGCATCT
>NC_068985.1:62842185-62862603 GCF_001194135.2 Octopus bimaculoides | reverse complement strand
ATATATATATATATATATATATATATATATATATATAAGAGAGAGAGAGAGGGGGGACCAGTCAAGCAGCACATCACGCTGTAATTCTTGGGCTGAGAAATCAACAAGCATGATCATGCCAAAATCAATTCTCTCAACAATGTCATTGACGTCATGCATCGTACACCTGCAGCACATTGATGACAAAACAAAAGTCTTCCCATTTAAGCACAAATTCTCCAGCCACCTTGCCAGCCTTGTTCAACCAGCTCTTGATGTTGTCCATCCATTCTGTTCTTTGCCTGCCTCTTTCTTCCATGATAATGTATTCCAAACCGTTGCTTCTTCATGATAGATGAGTTTTTGTTTCTTTACGATGTTCAGGAATTGTCATCTTTTACTTGTTGTAACTTCCATTCATTTGTCTAATGATCCTTGTGCATCATCATCATCATCGTTTAACGTCCGCTTTCCATGCTAGCATGGGTTGGACGATTTGACTGAGGACTGGTGAAACCGGATGGCAACACCAGGCTCCAATCTAATTTGGCAGAGTTTCTACAGCTGGATGCCCTTCCTAACGCCAACCACAATGAATAAAATCATTAATACCTTTAGTTCAAGGAAAAAATGGGAGTCCTTTATTAATATCCAAATTGAGGTCATATGCACATCAAAATTACAGTATTTACTGTATATTTAACTTATCACAATGATATGTTCAATATAAATATCAAAATACACTCTGAAGATGAGATTAATAATTATCTGGAAAACTGTAATCTTGATAACATCACCTTTTCTAAAACCAATTAGATATTTAAAGTTCCTACTGTCTTTAAGTGATAAGTTGATAAAACACACTGAATATCATATCTTTCTTGACATTATCCCTCTCCCACTTTTCCCCATCCCCAGAGTCATTCAGCTGATTTTAAAAATTCCGTTTATCAACATTCTACACTCACTAGAACACTGCACCATATTTTTCTTTTCTCTCTGCTACTACAACTTTAATGGTTCCTGCTCCTCTGAATTAATCAGCAGCATACTGCATTACACAAGCCCACTTAAATCACCTGCGTCTCTTTTTCTCATTTGAAAACTCACCACTGAATACCTCAATAAATCTCAACATTTCAAGAGCTACAACCATTGTTTTCCTTCCAGTTATCAAGTTGGAAGAGCCTACAAATGATGTGGACTGTAAAATATATTCCTCTATATGTAAGAAAACTATATTTTCATGATGATCAAATAACTCTTGGAATTCACAGATCAATTTATTGCTTTATTAGTAGACTATAATATCTTTCAGAGCAATTTTTTCGTTTATAAAATGTCACAGTAGAAATTGGTTGAACTACCAGAGATATCATTATGCTTTCAAAATGAAATATTTCTTGTATATCTTTCAGTGTAAAAATATCTAATTATTCATTATCTCTCTTATTCATTTTCTATAGGTTTTTCAGCCAAAACTGAGTTGTTGACCCACAAGAGTCAGCTGAGTTATACTTTTGGTGAAAATACTGTTTAAAGTGTCAAGATATATCAAATAAAGCAATTCAAAGTGCAACTGAAATTGAGGAGCTCCCTACTTTTGCAGGTTTGTGAAATCAGAAAAGGGAACCATTTAGGATTCTTGAGAGTTATTCAAGAGGTGTATTTAAAGATAGTTGATATTTGAAGAAGAAAAAAAACAAAAAGGCAATATCAATTATATAGAGAAAAATTTAAATGTGAAAATATTTCAGTTTTTCACTACACAAATTACATAATCTCTTATTCTTCTTGTAGGGAAAAAAAGAGAAAGCAAAAATTGAAAATAAAGAAAAGCAAAACAAACATTTAAAGGTTGCAAGTTAATAAAAAAAATATATACTTCTAAAAATTAACTCACTGAATGGTATCTGTTTTAAACAATATAGACTTGTGTAAATGTATACAAGCATGCACACATATTCATAAATATGGAGTTACACATACATTATTGCTTGTACGAATGTCTGTTATCTGCCAGTATATTTAAATTTTTGAATTGAGCATGAATGTGTTCATGTATTTAGTGTTTCTATATGTGTGCATATGTTGGTGTGTTTCTATATTTGTGCATATCTATCATTATGTATGTATCATTTTACATACAAACACATGCACAGATATACCACACACACATATATTTATCCTTATAAAGCTCTGTGTGTATGTATGTGTGTCTGCATGTAAAAAGGATTTTTTTGTATGCAAGGAAAAAAACGTGGAAAATTGGAAAACATCTACACTAAAACTGAGAAGATCTCAGGAAAAAAAAATCAGTGAAATCCAACCTACCAATAACTATTTTAAAAAATCCATAATCAGATTAAATTTTTTTCTATAAGCTGTGATATTTTTGCGATGCCTTGGATCTTCCTAATTTACTGAATGGAATCATAAGGTGCGGATATTACCGGAATGCTATTACCTTTGCAACATATTTTACAACTAATACAGCGAGAGGATGTTGATGATTTTGATGACATTAGTGATGTGAAAGAAAACTGCAGTGGCTATCAGAGTATTTTTATCCTGATATCACTGCTGTGAATGATCAGAAATCTATGTCATCTGCAGTTGTACCGCCAATTCATGTAAACTAATAATCAAAATTCCCAGATGCATGTGTAAATATATACATGTATATATAGATATATGCTTATATGTCTAGATGTGCATTTGGGTATGGATTTAAACATTAATATGTCTATAGGTCTTTCTGGATGAACATCTATAAATGTTAAATTAGGTACAAAAATCTATAAATTCATAAGTTTACATAAGAATATATACATGCATCTATGTGTGTGTGTGTGTGTAATAAATACATATATAAAGCAAACACTCTCATATTCCATATACATACATACATTCTACACAAATGCACATCCATATTTATTCATTTATCCACTTTTGTCACCCTGTTTCTTTATTTGACTGTCTGTCTTTCTGTGTTTACATATATATGTATATGTTAGATTTATGCTCAGAATCTAGTGGACAACTTGTACGTATGTTAATGTATTTTAATTGTATACATAGACAAATAAACATCCATTTTAAGCATACATACACAAACATATAATTACTTCTCTTTCATTCATTCACATTCTCTCATTCAGACACACACACACACACACACACATGCACACACATATACACACATGTGTGTGAGTGTGTATTTCCTGTTTACTTCATGTTTATAGATATTTTATTGTGCCACTAAAGCTGTTCAACAATTTTCTGAATTGTCTATATTTAAGTGTTTAACATTTATTGTCAAGAGTTAGTTTGAGACTCGCAAATATTGTATTACTGTTTGAATGTATATGAATCATTAGTTCTACCTTGAGTTGCCTGATATTAAATTCTGCAGGACTAGATGTCATAGGTCATATGAAATGCTACTATGGTTATAAGTCTAGACAGTTGTGTTTTATTACAACCACACGATGTTTGAAAATTGTGAAAATAACTCCAAATCAAAGGATAACTCCTCTCTCTCAACTAACAGGTAAGAAGCAACTATCGTATATCAGCAATAGTTTCTTACATGATCTTAAACAACTAGTCTTGCAGAATTTATTAAAATCCTTCAAGCAGCATCAATAGCTGCTATTCATTCATTGTATGGAGTTAGACCAAACCTTTGAAACAGATGCTCTGTAGTACAAATAATTCCATCCTGGAGGGAAACAGAAGTGGAATGAAAGTTATTGATGATGGTCAGATGGTGAAAACTGCAGTGATTTGGTTCAGAATCTCTGTTTCTACATTCTCAGGAGTTGGGTAGCCAAAAACCTAGTTCAAGTATGACTGTAGGAAGAAAGATTCAAATACCTGTATTATAGATGACAACTAGGAATTTCTAAAAAATAACTTGCTTAGTGCTACAGTAGAGATATGCAACTGAAACAAAATCCCAGCCAAACCAAAGGTAACGTGCACAAGGCAGACTATTGACATTGAATTTATTACTATAGCTGGTAACTTCAGTGGACATGTTGACCAACATGATGATAGCTTCCATGATATACATGAGAGCTATAGATATGGTTTAAGAAATGGGGAGGATGCAAAACTCTTAGAGTTTTGCAACATACTTTAAGAAACTAATCAACCACCCTGTCAACTATCAGTGTGATGAACACACAAATTAGATTACATTCTTACCAGGAAACAGGACTGTAAATACCAAAACCTTTCCTGGCATAGAATGCATTACACAACACAAACTACTAGCTAATGACTTGAGTGTCAGAGTTAAGCAGAGACAGAAACAAGATGATATGGAGAAGGAAGATATGGAAACTAAAAACTCCTATAGTTGGTAATAGGTTTAAAGTAATTCTAGTTTGATGCATATTACTGTAGGAAAAAAGATTTAGATACATGTAGCAACTGGAAATTTCTACAAAATAACCTGCTTATGACTACAGATTAGACTTAAGGTGAAGTAACACTGTGAGAGAATGACATGGTTGGCAGAACTGTAAAAACTAAAAGACTGCCTTGGAAAATTTGAAAGGAAGCTAATAGCATTATTGAATAGCTAGAAGAGCAAATAGTTAACAAGTATCCCTGGCTGAGAGTGAGGCAAATAGGAAGAGATCTGTGCAGTCATTCTCGCTATTGTTATGGAAGACAAAAATGTGGCATAGAAGTGCTGTTATGAGGAACTGCTGAACATGGAGATTGCATGTGATAAAGAGGGTTTACCTCATGCTGACCTTGTAGAGGGACCCAGCAATTCAAGTTGTGAGATAGATAAAGCAATTAAGGATATGAAGAAAGAGTACACTACAGGTCTATCAGGGATAGTTGCAGTGATGTTTAAAATATCTGGTGAGGGTACATGATTACCACCTGGACAGTTAATAAAGTTATACAGAAAATGTCATTCCAGTGACTGGTCTAGCATATCATCATAAACTGCTACAAAAGCAAAGGAGGTATTTTAGGGAGAGGCAGTTATAGAGGAATCAAATTGTTGAGTTAGGAAATGAGTCATAGCATAATTGATCTGTGGGAGAGGGTAGATGTTGATGAGATGTAGTTTGGCTTGATGCCCAGAAGTACCACAGACGTAATCTTTTTAGTGAGGCAACTGCAGGAAAAATACTTGGTCAAGGATAAACAACTATTCCTGGCATTTGTTGACTTGGAGAAGGCATTTAACATGAGACTTGAATACAGAAGATTTGCGAAAACTAGAAATGAAGGCAGCATGTTCTAATGGACATTAGTGTGCATGAATGCCAGAGTACAAATGAGCCAACAAAAGACTAAGTACAAGAAAAATCAGATGTAGTGTGTGAGACAGGAGACTGTGCTGGTACAGGCATGTGATGCATATACAAGATAACTGCTGCATACAAAAGTACCAAACGCCTCTATGGTAGTGGAATTTGTTGAAGAGACCAAAGAAGACTTGCTACAAAATTGTGAAAACTAACTGAAGATGATACATCTCACGGAGGTGATAACAAAGGACTGTACTCAATAGTTATATGCAGTGCAACACAAGACCCATCCACCAACAGAAAAACATCCTGAAAACAAATGTTATGCATACGTGTGTATGCATATACTGCTCTCTTCCAAACCTCCCCTCCTCTTAACTCAGCTCTTGATCACTCCCAGTACACTCTCTCTCAGTTAACTCTGATTACATATGTGTTTGTATATTATTATATAGACACACACACACAAAGTACAATACATAAACACCACACCCACAATTAAGAACATAAAAGTAGAAAAAAGGAAAATTATCTGGTTCAATCTCCCTCCACACCAATAGCCAAACTATTTTTCAAAGTACTCCAAAACCACTTTCACTACTAACAATCTCAAAAAAATTAACCAATTACAACCAACTAAAACTTTTTTGAAATTGTTATTTCAACAACTTCAGAACCTCTTCATCCTGTCTGCTAAATGAAAACTGTTTCACATGTAATATTGTCTATACTGCAATGTTACTATATCCACTGCTCCAGCTACTCTATTCCCATATGTAGGGTCTCAACACACTTTGTGCAACCCAAATTGGAACAATGGTACTCCACTATCCAAACATACATGGATGCTAAAATCGAAGAATAACCCACTTAGCATTAGTTGGAAAATATTGTCACACACACGACCATAGCAAACCAACTTTGCACCAATAAATCCTACCATATTCTTGTGTGTAGGAATCAACTACTGAATCAAAACTCTGAATTAGTCTGTTCCAAAACACTAAGGCATTTCCAACTGGTAGTTTTTTCTAACAGCTTAACATTTCACCTATTTTATGTTACAGGTTCCCACCAAACAAATACAGTAGAAATTATTTCAAAGTTCTCCACAATACCTACAAAAAATATATAATATATGTTTTCATACATACATATATATATATATACACACACACATATACATGTACATACATATATGCATAGTTTTTGGAAGATTAACCTGACTTTAAATTTTTTCTTTTTGTTTTCAATTGAGGATAGCTGCTTAAAGAATGCTTATGAATGAGGACAACTACTTAAAGAAGTACTGATCTCTAATTGTGGAGGGAACTTGTGGAAGGAGTAGACCCAAGAAGACTTGGGACAATAAGATGAGAAAGGATCATCAAACACTGGGCTTCACTGAGGAAATGACAAGATGCTGGGACTTGTGGTGATTTGCTGTACTTAAGAAGACACGTCAAGCTAAGTAAAATCACGGCCATCCATACATACAGGCACATCTTTTATGGCCATTCCCTCACTCCCCTTCTAGCTGAGAAGTCTCTGTCTTGTGCCAATGCCATATAAAATTCACTCATGTCAGTGTCACATAAAATGCACTAGTGCTAGTATCACATAGATACACCCATGCCAGTGGCACATAAAAAGCACCCAGCACACTCTGTAAAGTGGTCGGCGTTAGGAAGGACATTCAGCCTTTGAAAGTGTGCCAAAATAGTCAATTAGAGCCTGGACAGCTCTCCAGTTGGCCAGCTCCTATCAAACTGTCCAACCCATACCAGCATGGAAAACAGATGTTAAACAATGATGATGATAGGCATATACATGCATTTTTATGATGTTCCACATTTGCATGTATTCATAAACTCAAGATAAACAAATTTCCATTCTAAAAGCTCAACTTAAAGCTGACACCTAAATCAACACACCTTATTGCAAAGTTTCACGTGCTGAACTGAACTCTGAACCTCCACCTTCCCAAAACAAACAGGTTAAATCTTCCAATTGGTGTTCAAATAACATCAACAACAATTAAATCTTATAACACATCTACCAACTAACTATTTTCCTGAGAATGTAATTCCATGGTGTGCAGCAATGTCACATACTGATAAGTGAGCGCTGAATTGGATGGCAACAGGTTGGTCTAGCATACATAGTGGCATGCTTCAAATATGCTCCATAAAGAAATATTCAAATCTTATTTTCGAAAAAACTCATTGAAGGTTTCTTGGATGCTGTCTTTCACCTCAGTGTTATTCCACATGGCTTCAAACTGAGTTTTCATTCATCCATCAAAATCACTCATCAGAATATCCTCACAGTATTCTTAACATACTCACTTCTTTAAAACAACTTATGTGAGCCACCATCCACTCTTTATGCATCAAACACAACCACCTCACATGGTAACTCACCAACTACTGTTCTCTTCTTTCCACTCTTTACTCTTCTGTGCCTATGCAGTCAATATATTTTCAGATATGGCACCTCAACAGCAAACTTAGCAATTTTTTAATCTCTCAAAAGACCTGTAAAATTTGCCTATACCAGTCACAACAACCAAGTAGATTCCCAGGGAGTTACATCACACAAGCACCAAATGAGCTCTGCCTAAATTTTACCCCCACTTCAAGACAAACACAGTTAATTCAATGCGCACACCAATACTGAGAGTTTCATCTGTCGGACGAGTCAAGGCCTTTTTCCACAACAGAACCCCAGATCCCTTAACTGAGAATGACTTCATCAAATTTAAAACACATCTCTAACTGGACACCAGGCCTGGGCCTACATCACTTGTCAATGTAGGCCATTTCCATTGGAGCCAGAAGCTTTTTGGAAGCTCCATAAATGGCAAGACATTATCAAACCAACTGACAAAGAGAGCTTTGTTATAGTTTGGTAATCCAATATGTACAGACAAGAAGCACTCCACCATCAGTTCTACATCAAGATACCAAACAATCTTGCCAGCTATTATAAGAAACAAGTGTCCGCTACCATTCATGAACTTACCTCTTCTAGCTCACTCCCACCCACTGCTATTAAACACTCACCACACAAGCCAGACAATTTTGTCCACCTATTATTTCCACCTGTACCTGCCCCCATGCAACATCTATTTTCACCTCATTAAAAACACCAACCACTCCCTACACCTCTTCAACTCATTCTCTTTTCTGTCTGGAGAATTCAAACTTCTTTTTGCCATGGATATCAAATCACTGTCCCAGAACAATGACGTACTAGCCCCATATTCATAGCCTACTAATCCCACAGCAATAACCTACTAGCCCTTCTTAGACCATCACCACCTGCCCGAACCCAGCACTACTACACTCCTCTGCCTAGCCAAGCTTGTCCTTACCTTCAATTGCTTTTCTTTCTATGAGGAATTTTTTTCACAAAGTTTTGCTTATTCCATATTTTTGCTTACTCCATACTGTATGTTATAGTTATAGCTAAAGTTAAAGTCAAGAATGGAAATGTTCAATTCTGTTTCACTCTATAGTGCTCTTTATAATTATTATTGTTATTCATTTAGTGGTATGTTATAAGCAAAATTGAGAAATCCAATTGTTCAATTCTGTTTACTCTTTCTCTAAATCTCGAAAATTCCATCTCTTTATGTTTTGTTTTGTTACCTGCTATCTTATCCAAATGACCCATTGTTTCCTTGACCAGCCCTAATTCTGGAAATTTTACCACTCTCCCTCTCTGTCTGGTTTGTTAACCACTTGCTTTTCCCATGTTGATTGTTAATTAGTAGCTCACTTTGTCTGTGACTATACCACATCGGCTTTTGCTAGGGATTAGGGCAGCCACAGTGCTTTGCCGTTCATGGTGTGTCCTCCCATTCCACCACCTATACCAGAAGTCTTTATCCTCTGACCTCTGCCAGATGTCTTTCTCCTGAGCACCTCTAACGGCTTACTAAACAGCACACTTTCCCTCCCTCCATTCCCCCTACATCCCTACCTTGTGTCTGTCTCCTGTTGAATATAGTGATCATGAAGCGAATAAAATGATATAGTGTATGCAGGTTGAAGGCTCTTAGTATGTTTACAAGATCTGCCAAATGTGAGCTTTCTTTTCAGATGCATAATGTTACTGTCCCCCATCCCAGGGTCTCGCGAGCCCACACCTTCCACACCCTCAGAGTTGGCACATTGAAAGGTAAGTCTAGTGAGATTGTTGAGATGCTTGAATGGAGACATGTAGATTTGTGCTGCATCCAAGAAGTAAGGTACAGAGGAAATTCAGCTAGGTTCCCCACAGGCAAAGAACATAGGTATAAGATTTTATGGGTAGGGAAAACTGATGGGGTTGGGGGTGTGGGTATACTCCTTGTGGAGAAATAGGTTGATAAGGTAATTGGGTTAGTCAAACTCTGTGATAGAATATTTAGGCTTAGACTAGTGCTGCAACATGAATTAGCAACCATTATCTCAGCCTATGCCCTTCAGCCAGGGCTATCTGATGACCAGAAAGACCGATTTTATGACATACTCTTGCAGACTACCTCATCAATGATTGACGGACCTTCTCTTTGTGGATGGCGACTTCAATGGGCATGTTGGACAACATCCAGGGAACTTCCATGGTGTACATAGTGGCAACAGATTTGGTTCCCACAATGAGGGAACCAGACTGCTGGAGTTCTGTGATGCAAATGATCTTATGGTCTGTAATACTAACTTCAGGAAACCTTCCAAGTCTGGTGGACACATTAGTCAGATTGACTACATTCTCGCCAGGAAACACGAAAGATGGCTACTTATAAATGCCAAAACTTTACTAGGTGAAGAATGCACCCCACAACATAGGTTAGTAGTTAGCGACTTCAGGATCAGGGGTAAATGGCTGCCCAGAAGATGACCAGCATGGAAAAGAAGGGTCTGGAAGCTTAAGGATCCTCTGAATGGACAGAGATTTAGAGACGTATTACTTGAAACTTTTGACAAAAAAGAAGAGGATGTAGCATCACATAATGTGGAGGACAACTGGAAGTTCCTACAGGACAACCTGTTGAGAGCTACTGACCAGATCTGTGGCTGGTACAAAGTCCCCTTTCAACCTAAGCTAACATGGTGGTGGAACAATGTAGTTGACAGGGCCATTAGGGAAAAGAAACAGGCATGGAAGGACTGGAAGTATGGTGGTAGCAGGGAACTGTATCAGATTGCTAGAAGGGAAGCTAGGAGACAGGTTTACTTAGCCAGAGGGGAAGCAGATAAAAAAAAATTTGTGAATGTTCTGCATTGTGAGGACCAGAGACTTGAAGCATTCCATATTGCAAGACAGCATGTGAGAGAGAATCATGATGTCATAGGAAAGAAATGTGCCCGCATGGATGATGGCTCACTTGCATTTAATGAGGCTGCAAAGAGAGAGACTTGGAGACGCCACTATGAAAGGTTGCTAAATGAAGAGAATGAATGGGAGAAAGAGAGTCTGCCAAATATCAACCCAACAGAGGGATCAGCTATTCAATTTGACAGTACCTTGGTAGATAAAGCATTTAAGGGTATGAAGACAGGAAAAGCCCCCGGCCCATCAAGAATCACTGCTGAGATGCTTTAAATATCTGGCGATGTAGGCTATAATCTAGCCAACCAGGTGATACATGAAGGAGTCATACCCAATGACTGGTGTAGCAGCACCATATTCAACTGCTACAAAGGTAAGGGTAATGTGTTAGATAGGAATGATTACAGACATATCAAATAGTTGGATCAGGTGATGAAGGCCACAGAGAGGGTCATAGCCCAACTAATTAAGGAGTTAGTTTAGATGAGATGCAGTTTGGGTTTGTGCTAGGGAGAAACACCACTGATTCTATATTTCTGGTAAGACAGCTGCACAGGGATGCTGTCAGTAAGGTGATGGTTGACTACGAGTATAGTGAAGAATTCCAGGTACAAGTAGGGGTTCACCAAAGATCAGTCCTCATCCCCCTCTTATTCATCGTAGTCCTTCAGACAATAACAGAGGAATTCAAGGCAGGCTTCCCCTAAGAGCTCCTCTATGCTGATGGCCTTACTCTAATAGCTGATTCACTACCAGAACTAGAGAAGAAGTTTCAGGTGTGGAAGCAAGGATTAGAATCGAAGGGCCTTAGAGTCAATCTAGTAAAATCCAAAGTCTTAGTAAGCGGGAAGGTAGACAAATCACAAATCCTTTCAGGTAGATGGCTCTACTTGATCTGTAGAAAAGACATAGGTAGAAATTCTATAAAATGTACCTGGTGTAAGCTCTTGACACATAAGAGGTGCAGTAATATCAAAGGAAGGCTAACTGGGAAGATAGTTTTTGTGTGTGGCAGATGCACAAGAGCAATAAACACCGAAGATGTACAGAAAATAGATTCCATCACATGCCAAGGGGAAAAACTAAAAGTAGTTGATAGCTTCCATTACCTAGGTGTGGATACTCTGAGAGTGTAGCTGCTAGAATAAGAATAGGCTGGGCAAAGTTCAGAGAGCTCCTACCTCTGCTGGTAACAAAGGGCCTCTCACTCAGAGTGAAAGGTAGACTGTATGATGCCTGTGTGTGAATAGTTATGCTACATGGCAGTGAAACATGGGCTGTGACTACTGAGGACTTGCATAGGCTTGAAAGAAATGAAACTAGTATGCTCTGCTAGATGTGTAATGTCAGTGTGCATACATGACAGAGTGTAAGTATAGATGAGGACAGCTGTGTGAAGAAGTGTCACACTCTAACAGTGGAGGGAACCTGTGGAAGAGGTACCCCGTGGAAGACATGGGATGAGGTGATGAAGCATGACCTTCAAATGTTGGGCCTTACAGAGGCAATGACAAGCAACCAAAACCTTTGGCGATATGCTGTGCTTGAGAAGACCCAGCAAGCCATGGCAGATGCCAGTGTCACATAACTGGCCTGTTTAAAGGTACCCCTTCAGTTGTCAGGCAATATGTTCTGCTTGAGAAGACCTGTTGAGCCAAGTGAAATCATAGTCGTGGCTGATGCAAGTGCCACCCGACTGGTACCCATGCCAGTGGAATGTAAAAAGCACCATTCAAGTGTGGTCAATGCCAGTGCTACCTGACTGGCTTCCATGCCAGTGACACATAAAATGCACCATTCGAGCATGACCAATGCTAGTGTTGCCTGACTGGCACATAAAAAGACGAACAGCTTGAAAAGTTTATCATTTTCATTAGCACTTTTTGCCCTGCCTTGGAATTTAGCTCCACCTCATCTGATACTTCTGTTAGTTTCTTGATATCACCATAAACAATATCTCCCTCTCTCCACTGCAAACCTCCTGACTCTCACTTCTATCTCCACTACTCTTCTTCTTACCTCAAACTCACTAAATAATACCTTTCTCTCAATTCCGTCTCTGGCTCTGCAGCATTGATTCATTTTGAATCCCAATGCCAAGCAATGTAACATTTCTTCCTGAATCAAGGGTACCATTGATCAATTGTGGACCCAACACTCTGCTTGGCCCATGCCATCAATTGCACCACTACTCTCCTACCATCTTTACACATGTCTACTATCCATAATCCACTCTGCCTCTCACTTTCTATGCATCTCTCCTTCTGTTAAAAGATAAACCCATATGCAACTTCTGCATTCTACTTTCAAATCCCACAACTGCTCCAGTCTTTCCTGCACCACCACCCCTAACCTTTAAAACAGATAAGAACCTCAGAAATCTCCAGTAAGAAACTCCACAGTTCCCAGCCTCACACAACCAAGCACTTTTAAATGTGCTCACCAATGATGCAACATGTGCTCCCACATTAACATTGCTACAACCATCAGTAGGTCCACAACACAATAACATATTACTAAGAACTTTTGTTTCGCATTGTCTAACATTATATATTGCATTATATGCAAATTTTGCAATGCCCTCTACATTTGGGAAACAGGCTGATGCCTTGTTAATTACTTTAGGGAGTACATTCAAAGCCTATAACTATGTTGCCATCCACTTCAACACTATAAGCCATTCTGTCACTCACTTAGCAGTGTGTGCATCACTGTACACCATGGATTCACATTCTAAAAGAAATAGAAGGAATAACATTTATATTCAAACTTGACACCATGTCACCAGCACATATGAAACTCATGTGGTTTTGCATTCCTTATCTGTTATTGGCAGATCTTTTAACTTAGAGGGCATGAAAGTCTGTTGTCTCTCTTTTCAACTTTTCACCTGAAAAATAAAAACATTGGATTTTCCACTTCTCATAGCAAGTTCACTGTATGCTTACACACACACACACACACACACACGCGCGCGCGCACGCACGCACGCACGCACACGCACACATATATATACATAAATAATTATCATCACTTAATAATTTCCCATACCTGCTTGAGTCAGGCAGATTTTTCTTTGGCTTGATGCTTTTCTTGTTGCCAGCCCTCACTTGTTATCAAGCAAGAATATATTTTCCCATATCCTGACATATTTTTACTGAAGACTGGAAACGAAAACCTCACATGTGACGACGATGCTCATTTACAATCATCACATGATGTCTAAACAAGTGCACACATCTACCTGCATACATACACAACCCTATATTTTCGACAGTTTTGTTTCAGTTCTTGTCTAAATCCATTTACAAAGCTTTGTTCAGCCCAACATTATAGTATCAGACAATTGCTCTAGGTGCCTCGGAACTGAACACAAGACCACATGGTAGGGAGGTATGCTTTTCAACCAATGGCCATGCTTGTATATGTGTGCGGCCAGGGTGGGGGTGGGGGCTAAATACACTTTGCATAAAAGGAAAAGAAAACACATTCCACCAAAAAATAAAAGTATTTCAAAAAATCAACAAGTATCAACTAGATTATGACTGATAGCAGTTAACTCTAAGTAACTGCCCACAGCTTCAAGAACTTCATGCATGCATGCATTCCTTATTGTGGGAAAATCTGTAAACACCTCCTTGATCTTAGCCACCATCTTGGCCTTGGTGTTGCAGGCAGAGTGGTTGATGTCTTTCTCAACTGTGCCCCATACATAGTAATTCATAGGATTACAACTGGGGGAATTAGGAAGCCAGAAAGTAGGGTTGTATACACACGCACATGCAATACATCAACTTGTAGAAATTCTTCAACAACCACTTCTGACACTTTCTGGATGTATGGCAAGGAGCTAAATCCTGCTGCCATACATGGCCTTCCAGCATCAACCTTCTCCAACCAGAGATTGAACACAATCTCCAGCAGCTTCAGACAGCCATCTGAATTGAGCCTAACATGTGGGGATAAATTCCAGCATTTTTCATGTCAACAATTTCAAAAAGCTATAATCATCATACATACATACATATAAATTATGTGTGTGTGTGTGTGCATTACTATAAGCACTTACAGACTGTGAGGTGGAATTTTTCACTGTGAATATTTGCATGTGTTTGTGTATATATTCTTGGGTTACAATGAGTATCCATCCATCTATCTATCATCAACACCAAAATTAATATGTCACCATGACCAACCATTAACTCCTTAATGACCAACAACACAACAATAGATAAGATAAGCAACTAATTTGAAATTTAAAAAAAAGAAAACAATTAGCTGAGGTAATGTTGTATTTTAGCTCATTTTAAATGTTGATTGAAATATAAGTGACAGAAGCAGTGTTTATATCGCTAGTGATTTGGTGGCCTCAGCCCTGCCATCTCCAGCGCTGAGGCCACCAAATCACATTATTTTGACCTTCCTTGGTCTCATCAATGATGAATGCTCGACCACTAAAGAAAGTAGCAACTCATCATTTGTTCTAACAATCTCCACATTTAAGTGGAGATAAATATCACCTTTTATTGAATGAAATGTCTTTGATCTTAAGTCAATGAGGGTTGACTTGAAACTAAACAGGAACAACAATTAACAAGAACAATATAATCAGTGACATAAAAAAAAAAGCAATACAAAACACCACCACTAGCAACTCACTAACTTTTGAATAACCAAACCAATTATCCACAACAATAATAGTATCAGCATATTAGCACTATCAGTACAGGCTAATTTGGAAGGTTTAAGGAGAGCTTGAATTAGCACAATATAAAGATTGGTGAAGCTGCAATTGCTGATAAAAAGGCTGCTACTAATTATCCTGAGCAGCTGGAGGGAACTACACACCAGAATAAGTATACAATGTTGACACTGTACTTTTCTAGAAGCTCATGTCTTCTAGAACCTATATTCCTCAACAAGAAAAGTTAGCATGTCTGGCACTTCTGGGAGAAAATGCTGCTGGTGATATGAAATTAAAGCCATGTCTTTTGGTCAAGAGTTACACAAAGTTTAATTTGCTTCTGAAAAAGAGTGGTTTGCAAACATTTTTACTTTTACTATTGAAAGGTATAGTGTCAAATGTAATATTTCCAACAAAGTATTGCTCACTGCACTAAGCCACCCAGTAAACTTAAATGTTTTTTGATAATGTAAGAGCAAAATATGCCCCCAAGAATACAACTTATTTGCTCTAGTCAATGGATCAAGGTGTGATAGCTAATTTCAAGACATATAATGAGAAGAACTTTCAAACATGTATATATAACAAAGAATATACATATACACCTAAAAACATCATACCTATATATGTAAATACAAACATACACATATATAAATATACATCATCATTTTAATGTCCATTCTCTATGTTGGCATGAATTGGACAGTTTGACGGGGGTTGGTCAGCTGGAGAGCTGCCCAGGTATCATTTATCTGTTTTGGCATGGTTTCTACAGCTGGATGCCCTTCCTAACACCAACCACTTAATAGAGTGTACTGGGTGCTTTTTATGTGGCACAAGCACTTTTACATGGCACCAGTACCCACAAGCCCACAAAACTAGGATCTCTCAGCTGAGAGATGAATGTAGAGGCTTTGCCCGTATGCATAGACAGCCATGATTTTACTTAGCCTGGCATGTCTTCTCAAGCACAGCAAACCATCAGAAGTGTTGGTCCCTTGTCATCTCCTTGGTGAGGCCCAACATCTGAAGATCCTTTCTCACTACTATGTCCCATGTCTTCCCTTCCACACATTCCCTCTACAATTTGAGATTGGCAATTCTTGATGCAGCTGTCCTCATCCATAAGCATTACATAACCATACCAGCAGTCTTCTGTCTTGAATGCCACATCTGATGTCTTGTATATCCAATTTTTCTCTCAAATCACTTACACTCTATCAAATATGTACACTGATATTACCCATCCAGCAGAACATGTTGGCTTCATTTCTTTCAAGCCTTCACATGTCCTCAGTAGTCATAACCCATGTCTCACTGTCATGTAGCATAGCTGTTCATACACAGGCATCATGTAGTCTACCTTTTACTCTGAGGGAGAGGCCCTTTGTTACCAAAAAAGGTAAGAGCTCTATGAACTTTGTCCAACCTGTTATTCTAGCAGCTACACTTTTGAAACTATTACTTCCACTGCTAACTTAAATAATGTCTACCACTTTTATATATAAATATCCCTAAACATATACACATACAATAACATATATGCACACATATAAGCAAATAGATGAAAACACATACACTATATGTATACACAATCTGCATTCCAACTTTATTTTTTCCTGCCAAAAATAATACCACATAGGCAAAGTTCTTTGAGTGGAAGGTGATACCACCTTCCCTGCTCATGCATGAAAATTTTTGTGCTAGTCGGCCATGTCAGTTCCTAGCTGTTATGCCTAGAGTACAGATGTGTAGTGCATGCTTATTAGATTTTTGTTTCCAGCAAATGTATCAAGCTGAGATATTGCATCAAGTTTTGCCAAAAGCTTTGTGATACTCAAATTCAAACCATCCATAAGGTTCAGCTGGCTTTTGGTAATAATGGAATGGGCAACTCTCAAATCAGGGAGTGGTACAAATTGCTTCAAACATGACTGCACCTCAGTGGAGAGTGAGGCACACTCAGGGAAGCCATCCAAAAGCCAAAACAAGGAGCCAATTCAGAAGGTTCGGCAAATAGTCATGGAATCCAGGAAATTGCTCATGAAGTGGAAATAAGCATGGGATCAGTGCATACCTTTTTAACAGAGAATTTTTACATGCAGGTAGTGTTGGTGAAATTCATTCTCAATGTGCTGGTGGAGCAGCAGAATCAACTCTGCATGGAAATCACTCAGGTTATGCTGGATTGTGCAAACCACAACCCAGAATTCATGAAGGCTATTATCACTGGTGATGTGACATGGGTTTTATGGTCTCTGCTGATGCATTTGGTCATCTTGTGTGAAAAGGAAAATCCAACGAGCACTCACGGATGTGACTTTCCAGCACAAAAATTTTCATGTGCAGGAAGTGAGGTATCAACTCCCACTCAAAGGATTTTTCCCACCCACCATTAGTTTTGACAGGAAAAAACAAAGTTGGATACCTTTTGAATGCACATTATATATATATATATATATATATATATACATATATATAATAATATAGATTTAATCAAAAGATTAAATGTGGTACTTAAAATGTTTGAGGCACCAGAATTTGGTAGGGTAAAAACCAAAAACAAAATCAAGAGATTTGGTGAATAAAATTTGAAGAAAAGCAACAAAAATTCAATAGGTTATAGCAGTACGTACGTTTCGTACAAACTTCATTTATTCATGTAGTGAGAACACTGCATAAAATGTGCAATGAAAATGTACTCCTCAGCTGCATACATCTACAAAATGACTTTCTAAAATGAAATTCCATTATGCAGCTGAGGAGTACATTTTCATTGCACATTTTATGTAGTGTTCTCACTACATGAATAAATGAAGTTTGTACGAAACGTACGTACTGCTATAACCTATTAAATTTTTGTTGCTTTTCTTCAAAATGTATATATATGCTATTTTATAAACAAAGTACATATTTTAATGAGCTACTAATAGTTTCAATGCAATGAAAACAACTCTGACAGCATTTTATGATACCATGCCACCAGATGCAGTACTTTTTTTGTTGATCTTACTATCGCAAAACAGTACATTATATATATTGTATTTTGACTTAATTTGACAGGTCTTTATGTCTCTTTTTTTTCCTCAGGAACAGATTGATGTGAACAGTCAACAGCATTTGAGAGCATAAATATAGTTGTAGTTGAGAAAAAGCTAGCTGACATGGAAGACTGGAAACTCTCTGAATATTGGAAAAGAGTTACTTGTATCATGATTTAAACTGGCTATCAAAATCCCATCATAATGACTGCTTTTCAATGCTCCGTGAACATTGTAAAGGCTGTAAGATGTGACATGGACAGCTGCAATGGAGACTGTGAAGCTATGGCCAGAAGGAATGGATATGATAGGCATTCTGATTTTGTGTCTGCATGCTAGAATTCATCCAACAACTTCAGGACAAGGTGCTGGAAGGTCTGAGCAAGAGAATCTGGGTTTTGGTGGGAGAGATCGGTACTAGAGTCACCAATGCGAAGCTAAACTTGAATGAGGACCTTCAGTACCACTTGTACAAGAGGTGCAAGGGATAAATTCTGACAACTAAAGCCAAGGAAAACTGCTTGATGAAGACAAAGAAGCTCCTGAACAAGCTGAGTCATCTTGAGCTTGGAATGATCTGATTCTTATCAGATGAAAAGAACTTATACCAGAACCAGTTGCATAAAACCCAGACCATCCATGGCTTGCCTATAATTCATGTGATGACCCATGTATCATGAAAACCAACTTCCCTCAAACCATGTTGGTCCTTGGGTGTGTCTCTGGTGATACATCTTTGAACAGGGCCCTAGGTTCAATTACTAGACAGAGAAAGTTGCTACTGGAAGTCTATATGTATGGCTGCAGATTCAGTTCCTTGTCATACCTACAGAAAAATTCAGAAGTGATTTTCTACGACTTCAGTAGCTGCTACATCTGGCCTCCTAATTCCCCCAAATATAATTCCACAGATTACTACGTGTGGGACACGGCTGAGAAAAACACCAACCATTCTTCCTGCAACACCAAGGCTGAGCTGGTGGCCAAGGTCAAGGAGGTGTTTAAAGATCTTCTCAGAGACCTAATGAGGGGCACATGTCCCAGGTTCAGGAGTTGTCTTGGGATCATGGATAAGCTGTGGGCAACTACTTTGAGTAAACTGTTATGTCTCAGCCATAATCTAGTTGATATTTTTTGATTTTTTCAAATACTTCATACTTCTATTTTTTAATGGGATACTGTTTTCTATTTCTTTTTTGTTAATTGTCAAATTTAGTCTGAACACACACACATATTTATACATACACTTACACACAAACATAGACATATTAAGAAAACTTGAACAGTTGTGCATTTACATAGATATATCCATAAATAAGAAATAAATAAATGCAAGAAACATCCAGATATGCACTTTGGGTGTCAGTCTTCAGGATAATGCAGAAGACAAAGTTTTTAATTTTCTTAATTATAGCTAGGTGAAAAATCAATCAGGAATCATCAGTATGATACTTGGATTCATTAAGAAAAGATAATATGAAACTCAGTGGATAGAGGAACAGGAACATTAGGTAGTTAGCAGCATTAGCAATTAGGAGGTGCAAACAGTTATATAAAGGGAACTAGCTTAAAAGCTGTCCTATTGGGCAGCTTTTAAGCAACTGACCCTGAATGGGATGATCTGCAAACAGATCTCTGACTTGTTTCAGAGAATTTGTTGCAATTGCTTCCTCCAGAGTCATATCCCAATGATGATCATATTCGTCGCAAAAAATCATGTAAAAGAAATTACCAAAAACAATCGCAGTAATGAAAACATAGAAATCCAAAATTTCAGGATTGCAGATCCGGATTCGGACTAGAATGTTTTTAATTTACTCATGGAGTTTGCCTTTAGATTATAAAAATTTGTGACAAAAAGTCACGTAAAAAAATCACCGGAAACTATCACAGTAATGCAAACCTTGAAATCCAAAATTTCAGGATTGTGGGTCCAGATTTGGCCCGGAATGTTTTTAATTTACTCACAGAGTCAGCCTGATTCCAAAATAGTATGATATGTTGGGCTACGGCCTCTAGGAATAAAGTTGAAAAAGTGTGACACACTGACATTCACATTTATTATATTATACTGTTATATTAAGGTGGCAAGCTGGTAGAATTGTTAGCATGC
>NC_068985.1:62817615-62842073 GCF_001194135.2 Octopus bimaculoides | reverse complement strand
ATTTCATCCGCCACTAGGTTTTCAGCTCGAATTCTGCCGAGGTCGACTTTGTCATTCATCCTTTCAGGGTCGATGAAATTAGTACCAGTAATGTACTGAGATTCATGTAATTGAACCTTCCCCCAAAATTTGAGGTCTTGTGCTTCGAGTAGAAAGGATTTATCAAAGTTGAAAAAGTGTGACGCACTGACATTTGCAATTATTATATTAGATATGTGTAATTTAGGGGAAACTTTATTTCAATTAAAGTGTATTTTATATATGTGTGTGTATATATATATATATATATATATATATATATGTATGTATGTATGTATGTATGTATGTATATATGTATTAAAGAAAGCAAAAAATAAAACAAAAATGAGTGTTCACTATGTTGGCAACAGGAATTTCTGTCAAAGAGACATGGTTAAATGAAATGGTACATCATCTCCCTCTTTCTCTCACATACCTACTCTTTCTCTCTCTCTTTTATTGTTACTCCCACTGCCACCATCAACACTACTACTTTTAATAAAATATCAGCTCTCTCTAAATTTCTTTGTCGCCTTCTGTCTGTCTTCACCACCACCCTCACCATCTCTATGCCTACTATTACTCTCACCCGATCATGAGGAATAGTAGGAGTGTCATTCAATAGTGAGAGAGGTGGTCTAAGTGTGACACACTGACACACACAAATTAGTTTTTGCATTTATTATATTAGATTACGGTTTGTATCAGAGGAATATGTTACAAAATTTATGTTTACATCTCAATGTAAGGTCCATGATCATCAGAATTTCTGTTATGCAAAGTGAACACCTATTATCATAACTACTATAGGGTCTCCCTCATAGTATTATCAACCATCTAATAGTGTATTCCATCAATTATTCCCAATGTGAAACCATCAAAGAAAACAGCCATCCTAGTTGATAACAGTATGATAGATAATGCAATTAAATATCTAATGACAAGGAAAGCCCCTGGTCCATCAAGAATATTGCTGAGATACTTATCTCTGGCAGAGTAGGATATGGTCTCATCGCCTAAATAGTTAATTAGGTTGAGGTAGATATCATCTCCAATGATTGATGTAATAGCATTATAGTTAGCTGTTAGAAGGTAAAGGAGATACCTTAAATAAAAGTAATTACAGAGACATCAAACAGCTGGACCAGGTCATGGAAGTGACAAAGGGAGTTATAGCACATTAAAAACAGAATTAGATTAAATGAGATGCAGTTTGGTTTTGTGCCAGGTAAAGTACTACTGATGCTATCTTCTTAGACAACTGCAGAAGTATTTATTTAAGAGTAAACAATTATACTTGGCATTTGTTAATCTGGAGAAAGCCTTCAATAGAGTACCTTGCTCTATGATATGGTGGCCTCTGAGGAAGCTAAGATAGATTAATGGTTTGTGAAAGCTGTGCAAGCCATGTACAACAGTACTCTCAGTAAGGTGAATGTTAACCATGATTATAGTGGTGAATTCAGTGTGCAGGTAGGCATATACCAGGGCTCAGTTCTCAGTCCCTTCCTATTAATCATTGTCCTTTGAGCCATAACAAAGGAATTTAAGACTGGCTGCCCCTAGGAACTACTATATGCTGATAATCTCATTCACATAGTGAGAGGAATGAAGCTAGTATGCTCCATTGGATGTGCAATGCTAGTGTGTTTGTACAACAAAGTGCAAATATATTGAAAGAAATGTTAGGTATAAGAGGAATCAGATGTAGCATGCAAGAGAGAAGACTGCTCTGGTTTGGTCATATGAGGTATATGAATGAGGATAGCTGCATAAAGAAGTGCATGGTCCTTGTGGAAGATGTAGACCCAGCAGGACATGAGACAAAGTATTAAAGGCTGATCTCAAGATGCTGAGCTTTACAGAAGAAATGACTGGCATTTTGTTGTGCTTAAGAAGACAGTTCAAGACCTGTCCATTACAGAAAAAGATGATTATTCTAAAATTACTTGGTTATGCTTGTATGTATGTGTGAGGCTCTGTCCCCACCATATTTCATCCCTCCCCCATCTATGGTACTACACAGCTTCTGCCCTCACCTGAGAACAGAATCAGCCCATATTTCATCCCTGACATTGTCCCACATTCCTTATTATTTCTGCCCATACTATTTCAACCAATCTTACCCACCTCTTATTTCTGTGCTTTCAGCCACTACTCTCTTTCCCCTCCACTATACTCCATGCTAAACTCCACTCCTATCTGCTGTAATTTTCAGTGCCCCATACCTATCATCATGAGCCATCACCTCTTATAGCTCCTTATGTATCCCTTTATCTCCCTTATCACTGATCCTGCTCCTACACCTTGCACATACTTTCTGTATCCCTCTATCATACTTTAGCCTTTCAACACCTGCATAAAGCCACCCACTTCCTCTTCCAAATACTTCTTCTTTGTTTAGGGAGCTTTTTCCTTTTCTTCTGTTCTTTTGTCTTTCAAGTTTCAGGCAACATCACTTGAGCCAGTGGCATGTAAAAAAAAGCACCAAGTATACTCTGTAAAGTAATAGGTGTTAGGAAAGGTATCCAGCTGAAGAAACCATACCAAAAGTGACATATTGGAGCCTGATGTACCATGAAGCTTGCTGGTTCCCATTTTAAACTATGCAATCCATGCCAGCATGGAAAGTGGACATTAAATGATTATGATGATGATAATTATATGCTATTAGTCTTAACCTTAAAAATTAAATGATGATTACATTATCTCAGCTTGAAGTTTGTGCTTGAAGCATCTATGTAAACATATCTAGACTGGTTCGTGGTAATTATACATTGGTAGACCATGTTTTTAATTTTCCCCAACTGTTATGTGCTCTCTATGGGGATGATCCTCCATTTTATGTCCAGGATTGTAGCAATAGTGAAGTCAAGTGCTCTAGAAAGAGAATTAGAAATTTCATCAAGAACATGGCTCTACATATCTCTTTTAGTTATAAACTTAAAACTGCTGGCTGCTTAGATGTCACATTTGAAATACACAACTCACAAACCAGGTGAGAACCTCAATTACATCATTTTTCATTCTGATCATGGTTGTTCTGTTCTCAACTTGCTAGTTGATAGTATATTAGACATCTTCAATCAGTATGCGGACTACTATAAAAATGCAATCTGGCCCAGTAATATTTTAAATGATTGGGCTAAGCCAGGACCCATTCTTTGAAACCCGAATTTCAGCAATTCCAAAATGTTGAGGAATCACATTAGACAAAAGAATATAATCTGGTCTCATCCACCCTTCACCCTCAATATTCAGAGCAGAATACCTAATCTACATTTTGCTTTATTAGAGAATCACCCATTTATTGTGGGTATAGGGAGATTTTTAACCCCCAGTCCATTAAGCTATTGCATTCTACCTCTAATGTTGTTAACATTATATGTAGCATTAATAATAGAAGACTATACCATTTTCCTGTGGTTAGAACTAGCAGTACCTGTACAAAACTTAACAAACCCATTAAAATCTTGTTGTCTAAGGGAACAACTGGTACCCAGAATGATGAAGTAGCATCCAATGTATTCTTAGCTCTACATAATGGACACAGTTATACTACAAAACCTATGAACAACGATATCCTTAATGATCATCTTTTGGTGGCACTAACAATTACTACACTTACATTAACAACACTATTTGTGTCAACACCAGAGGCATTTTCAATGTAAATGCCCATCCTCCTGTTCATTATATAAATGTCTAATTAGAAATTTTTTTTCCAATGCATAGTTACCACTAACCAATTTAGTTACATTTATGTAGATACTTCAAGCATGGACTTCAAGGTGAGATTACATAATCATTATTTAATTTTTAGGTAAGGCTAATAGCACATCATTATCAAAATGAATTTGAAAATTAAAGAACTTGATGGAATATACTATTGGATTGTTGATAGTACTACGAATAAGACCCTATAGTGGTTATAATAATAGGTGTTCACTTTAGATAGAAGAAATTTTAAAGAATCTGTACAGTAAAGGAAACATTACTAACCAATTTGATCAACTTATGAGATGTAACAGCTTCCACTGATACAAACCCTAATGCCTCTTATATTACTGCTTACCCCTCTAATTGCTTATACTTTTAACTATATATTAACCTTTTATGCCTTAATCCTATTTCTGTACTCTTATCTCATTAAGAAATTTTTTCTTTTTTTGCTCCATGCTTCCACTTCACTATTTGGTTATCTTCATGTTATTTTTTACTGTTTGTCCTACCTAATTATATAATTGTTTCACCTAGACATATTTTGAAATGCAAAATTATTTTTTTACCCACTCCTTTAGTACTAGCTTGCAGTTTCCTACCCTCTCTTACCCAATATTTGTATTGAAGCCTAACTATTACTTACCTATATATTGACGGACACAATTGTGTACATATTGATATTAGCTTATACGTATCATCATCATGTATGTATATGTATTTGTTGTCTGTGCATAGAGAAACACATATATACATATTTAAATGTGTACTTGCATATATGTATGGATACATATTACAGGTATAAACTGGTATGTGCATTTTTTATATGTTTTTGAGGTACTTTATACTTGGTATACCTTTGGTATTAATATATGTATTTATTGATATGTATGTGCGTCTGTATATGCATATATACTTCAGTTTAAGTAAAGCTATTTTTCATAATTGTTCATAATTTTATATGCAGGTGAGATTTCATACATCAAACATGATGAATCCAGCATCATTAGATAAGTTGCATTTTAAAAAATTAACATTCACATTTATAGGAAAATTAGAAGGTAGGGCTTTTAATGGGCATGTGAGCATGTGAGGAGTACAGATAAAACATCTATAGTATTTAAATTCACTTACCTAAATTACTTTATGGTTAATGTTAGCACTGAGAACATACAAGAGTTACACACATGCTGTATCCTTGTGTTGACCTTAAAGGTTGTTAGAACCAAGCAAATATTTTGTCAGTTAAGTGAGACGCAAAGAGACAAGTCTCAAGGTAAGCAGAAAGCCATATAACTGTCAGCAGTGTTTCTACTATCCAACTTTATTCACACTGCAAGACACACATACACATATACACATGCACACATACATACAAACACATACATCCATAGGCACATTCTCTTCTATATGCACTCACATATACATAGATGTAAACACATGCACACACGTGTGCTGGGAGGGTGTATGAGCATATATACTTACACATAATACCCGTGGGTGTACATCATCATCATCATCATTGTTTAACATCCGCCTTCCATGTTGGCATAGGTTGGACGTTTTGACAGGAGCTGGCCAGGCAGGACACTGCACCAGACTTCTGTAATTGTTTTGGCAAGGTTTTTACAGTTGGATGCCCTTCTGAACACCAACCACCCAGCAGAATGGACTCAGTGCATTTTACGTGGCACAAGCACAAATGAGGTCAGTTTTGGTATGGTTGTTACAGTTGGATGCCCTTTCAAACACCATTCACTTTACATTGTGGACTGGATGCTTTTTAAGTGGCACCAGCAGTGGCAGGATCACCAAGTAACTTGCAAGACAAAGATCCTTTGAGAGGGGAAAGGGCATTGGAGGAAGTTATCTTGTGTCAGATAATGAAAGGTTATAGTGAGGCAGACAGAAACAGATGTCATATGTAGAGGAGGTACATGGTTACCTGGCCAGACAGAGAGAGAAATTGATCAAGAATGAAGACAGAAACAGGTGTGCTGCTGTAAAGGAGTTATGTGGTTACCCAGCCACAGGAAAGAGAAGGAGTGAGAGAATGGGAGCAAGAGTGCAAAAGAAAGCAGGTGAGAGATGGTGACAGAGTGCCAGGCATACACACAGGGGTCGGGGATCAGAATATAAATGGGATAGAGTAAAAAATGGAAAAGATAGACGGTGGCAAGTGCTAGGGCATACCCTTGAGGTACAGAGATCATAATATAAGTGGCAGGGCATTGCCAAAGCAGCATGAGAAGAGAATGGGAGTGGGGAATGCAGTGAGTGGTGAAAACCTGGGTGTATAGAGGGGGGTGGGGGCTACTGGATAGCAAGGTCCATGAGGACAAGATTGGGAAGTGACTGATAAGTATAGTGCTTGAAAGAGTAAATGTGTGGAAGAGAAGTGATGTAGTTTGGTTTATGTGTGAAAAGTTTTCTTGTTATGTATGGGTGGAGAACACAGCACTTCTAGAACTCAGTTTTGCTGATGTGGGTTCATTTCCTCTGTGAGACCTAACTTCTTGAGAACAGTCTTCACCACTTCATCCCATGTCTTCTAGGGTCTCACTCATCCATCCACTTTCAGTGATCAGCACTTCTTTATACAGTTGTCTTCATTCATTCACATCACATGTCTAAACTAGTCTTCTCCCTTGCACACTGCATTTGATACTTCTTATGCCCAACTTTTCTTTCAATATGTTTGCACATCCAACAGATCATACTGCCTTCATTTCTCTCCAGTTTAAGCAGTTCATCTGATTCAGAGCCCATGTCTCACTACCATGGAGTACAGCCATTCACACACAAGCATCATACAGTCTATTTTTCACTCTGAGAGAGTCCTTTGTTACCAACAGAAGTAATTGCTCTCTGAACTTCCTCCATCCTATTCTTATCCTAGAAACAATACTTTCAGTGCATCCTCCACCATTGCCAATTTGGTTACCTAGGTAACAGAAACTATCTACAACCTTAAGAGAACCCCCTGGACATTTGAGAGAGTCTAAATTCCATGTGCTCTTAGTGTTTATTGTTCCTGCACATCAGGCACATAGAAAGATGACTTTATCTGTTAGTCTAACTGAGATTCTGCTGCACCTCTTATGTGTCTGTAACTTACACTGGATGCTGCAAATGGTATTATTTCCAACTCCTTTCCTACATATTGAACAGGGTCATTTACCTGATGGAAAGAAAGTTTTATCTTCTTCCTTGCTAACAACACCTTTAGTCTTTGCTAGGTTAACTTTAAGGTCCTTTGATTCCAGGTTTGGCTTCTATACCTAGAAATCCTTCTCCAGTTCTGCTACAGATTCTGCAATAAGAGCAAGGTCATCAGCATAAAGTAGTTCTCAAGGATATTCAGTTTTGAATTCCTCTGTTATGGCCTGGAGAACTATAATGAATAAAAGTAAGCTGAGAACTGAACCTTGGTGAACCCCTACTTGTACGCTACCTTCATTACTATTTATTGCTGACTCTAACCTTTCTGACAGCACCACTCTAACAAGCCACTCCTCTATTCTTAACTTCCTTAGAGACCACCAGGTAACAGAGCAGGGGATTCTATCAAAAGCTTTCTCTAGGTTGATGAAGCTAGGTACAATGGCTTACTTTTGACCAAATACTTTTCCTGCAGCTGTCTCACAAGGAAGATGACATCCATGGTACTCTTCCCAGGTACAAAACCAAACTGTATCTCCTCTAGTTTAATTCTATTCCTAATCAATTGAGCCTTGTGTACATACAGAAATATATAAATGCACACAAAGCATAGATATATTCAATATACTTGTGTATATTCGCACCCATACATATATTTATATCTACGAACACTCACACACACACACACATGCATACCACAAATACATACACATATATATATATATATAAAGCAGTTGTATACTGTCAACTCAAAACTCCCCCAAAACTCGCAGTTTCATTTAACAGTTCTCTTATACAGTTTATGGTCATTTTTTATCTACAATAATTATATGTTGTCTCAGCTCCTCTGTCATTACTACATTTGGCAGGGTGTCGTCACCCACATATAATCCACTTGCTTTAAAATTATACGGGTGTATTTGTTGCAGTCTCTTCATTATATGTTCTTCCACTACTATAGCTTTTTCTTGTTCTTCAAACGTTCCGGGTTCCAGTTTAAGTCTTACTAATCCCTTTATTTTAGCAATCGTCTTCTCCAACTCTAAATTCTTGTTGCAAAAATCCACTGTTCTGATATTTTTATATTCTACCTTTCCTTCCATCCTCGTTATATCCTTCTGGTTTATCATCGTTTCCCACCAATTTATCCACTTCTCCCTTCTTGTTAAATTTTTTTCATGCCCTGTATCTTGGGTTTGATTCTCAGTTTCGTCTTTTTCAGTTTCATTTTCGTTCTCTGTCTTCTTTTTCTTTCCCCCTCTCTTTTTTTTTTTGGCGGCGATTCAGTCCGCATACGTTTTCTATCTGTTCCTTCTAAACTTTCCTCACTCTCCACAATCTCCTCCTGCTTTTCCTTTACCTCTTCTTGTTTGACCTCTACCATTTCATCTTCGCAGATCTCTGTTTCTACCACTTGAACCTCTCTACGGGGACACATCACCTGTATGTGTCCCCTACTTCCACATCTATAGCATATGGGTGGCCTCCCCTCAGTCGGGTCTCATCGGGGACCACCAACTCCTCTGCGACGTTATGCAGGTCAGGCAGGGTTATATGGGTTAGAATTTCCACCCAAAACCCCACCAGTTGATCTCTTTAGACCTCTCCACTTGTATGATTTCCACCTCTTCTTTGCAATTATAAATTACTGCTGCCACCAGCCATTCTAAATCTATTTCCAGTGGTACTTTTCCGATTCTTATCCTTGCGGCTCTTCTGCTGCAATATACTGGCAAAAGAGCCCACTTCTCTGTTCTTAGAGGTATGGAAGAATACCTCTTTGCATCAGCTTTGTTCTTAAAATACACCTTTACAGTTCCATATTTCTTTCCTCGCATGTAGAACACTATTTCTTCCTTAATTCCGCTTAAGCAATTCTCTACTGCTTCAACTTCCGCTATATCAATTTTCTTTACTGTTATGTCTTATACGTTATAATTCTTTTTTCAGCATTTTCCATCACTTCTTTGGGAGGACTAACCCACAGGCAGTCCCCCTCCTTCTTTAACAACTTAAAGTGTTTCTTTATGTTTGCAATTTCCACTTTAACTTCCTTCATCTCCATGTCGTTGGCCGGCCGACACCTGCCAGCCGCTGCCGCGTAACTAGTAATCATTACAAACTTCATAGAACAACAACAGCAATACTTCAACAATTATTAATAGCAGTAATTTCAAAACTTCAAACTAAATAACAGCAACTTCAACAATTTTTCAACATTTTCATCAACTTATGTTCTCCGTTCACAAAATCACAACATAACTCAAAACAAACATGACTATTCAACTCGGCTCAAGTAGCAACACTGGCTGGTTGAAAATGCATGTCAAACACTCGCAAATATATATATATTTTTAGTGAAAACACATTCACTGATTACAAAAATTAGAAATGATCTAATTATAAATCTCACAGAGAGAATTAAGCAGGAGTGTTATGATAAAGCAGTTGTATACTGTGAACTCAATGTGACAGCCCCAATAAGGGTATCATACTGCTGCTATTTAGCCCTAGGAAACTGGACCGCTTCCTGACGGCCTTGACACATTTCCTGTGTCTTTATATTTGCGAGGAGGAGACGAGCAATGACTCAGAAACATGTCCCTGAATGCACACTGAGCTGGGTGGGGGTGCTTGTCTCCCCCTCGCAAATATAAGGACACAAGAAATGTGTCAAGGCCGACAGGAAGCGGTCCTGCTTCCTAGGGCTAAATAGCAGCAGTATGATTCCCTTATTGGTACTGTCACATTGAGTTGACATTATACAACTGCTTTATCATAACACTGCTGCTTAATTCTCTCTGTGAGATTTATAATTAGATCATTTCTAATTTTTATATATATACACAAATACATACACACACACATATATATATATACACACACACAAATACATACATACATCTGCATGTATACACATACATATGCACACACACATACATGCATATACACACAAACACACACTTACATATAATATGTAAAGATATCAGATAATAAATATATAATCCAAATAAATAAGAAGACAATGAAATTCTTTAACATCTTTAAAAAATATATATAAAGTGTAGACAAAGGAATATGGGCTACGATGTCATACACCGGACTATCAAATATTTCACCAGTTATTGAATATAAAGTTTGCAAACAGATATGCAAACAGTTTGCAAATCAGCATGGAGGCCAGTCACACAATGTTATATATTGCTTAAATAATATTTGTATGAGACAGGTATATTAAACTAGGATTGAATAGAAGCTAAGAAGTTAAAGATATTAGATAACTAGTTTAAAGCATATTAGATAACCAGTTTAAAGTATGAAAATGTGTTCCTAATGTGGTGTGAGCATTTCAATTGCAGTTCACTAGATCTGTTAAGAATATTACTTGAACATTTAAGTATTTCCCATAATTCAGCACAACTAAGCCTACATCCTTACCTATCCTTTGAATTGAGTAATGAATACTTTATTATGCTCTACGTAATTTGGGGTCTAATTTTTTGTCTTTTAATTACCAAATTTTTTCCATGTGTGATGTAACTTTAGCTTTATTACATTTATTAAAGGTATAAGAATGATTATATAATCTGTAGTGGGCTGGATGTAATGTGCCATATCAGTTTGATATGATGTAGCCAACTACTGACTGTAATGGGTAGATGTAATGCTTGAAGGTTCTTACGTCGGAGTACCAGTGAACATCGAAGGATCAACACCAAGAAGGAAGAAATATTATTTACATATGTTTATTTGTTTGCCCAACAGGTAGTTAAAGAGACAGTAGCAATTCTAGTGATAGTGACAACAAGGACGGCTCACTGGTTAGTAGTTGATAGTGTAGAAAAAGGTTGTCTGTCAGTAGAGAGTGAAAGAGTAAGGAATGCATGGTGCTGACTAGAAAGATAGAAAGGATAAAGGTGGCATCACCTTTCTTGCGACTGAAAGCCTCTTTTAACATGTCAAGTGAAGGGCAAAGGGAAATGCTGCTCTTGGTTAAGGCTGATGTAAAAGAGCATGTTGCTCCTTGGTCTGACTGACACATCAGAAGAAGAGATAGGAAATTCACTATGGTCAGTAATGTAAGTCAAATCATAAACAAAGGACTGACCTTTCCTTGACCAGCACAGGTCCTAGAGGGTCGATTGTTTCCTCATCAATCATCTGGTATGGAGAGGATTTCCCCCGCTCATTTTGACAAGCAACAAGCCGGTGGATTTGGTTTCAAATCCTAGGTTGGGTCAAGCTAGATGCCTACAAATCATTGCTTAAATTTGCAAGAAGTTGAGCTAATGTAGGTTTGAGGCATAATTTATTGAGAGGGTATAGAAGTGTGTTTTACAATTACATAATTTAAGAGTTTTGTGGGTTCTAATACTATCAGTGTTATTTGTGGATTACTGAGAGTGATAATTATTGTTAGATTCAATAGAATTGCTTCTATTATCCAGGGTTACATAAGAGATAACAGAGTTGTTGTTATTATTAGTAATACCACTTCCATTGTGATGGTGATACAGTTACCTGGATTATTAACTGCCACATAATCATAATTTATATTAGAATCTTTGTGGATGCTATCGCAGTTGATTTCACCATTTTCAGGGTTTAAGTATATGTCATTATAACCACCACTGACACTATTGCTGCTACTAGGATGGTCATTACTGCTATATATTTATATAGAGATAATACAGTTAGAGGTTGAAGTAGTCAACTGACTGACAGTATCCTGACTGTTAATGTAGGCTGCTTAATTGCCACAATCATCTCTATTAGTATAGCTTATGATTCAATAGCTACTACTACTGCTATGGCTGTCAACATTAGGGTTGTAATTATTATCAATATTACTGTTGTTCCTAAGGCAGTGAGCTGGCAGAATTGTTGTGCCAGAAAAAATGCTAAGTGGCATTTCTTCCAGCTTTACATTTTGAGTTCAAATGTCACTGAGGTCAACTTTACCTTTTGTCCTTTCAGGTTCAATAAAATAAGTACCAGTTAAACACTGGGATCCATGAAATCGATTAGCCCCCTCCCCCGAAATTGCTGGCATTGTGCCTGAATTTGAAACCAATATTATTATCATTTCTACTGCTATAGCTTTGTTAAGCTTTACGCAAGCAAACTAGTGGAGACAAGAATACATTTATCAAAGGTTTATTACTTAACATACATCAGGGCTTCAGTCGCCAGTTATTTCTGTTTAGTTCATTCAAATTCTTTTAACACTCACTGTTGACATCCTTTTGTTCTTCTTCTCCCCCCTGGAAGTCCCTTTCGCTGCTGACCAACTTCCTAGCTAGCCCTCAGCAAAGTTCCTGTCTACAGTTCGTCTGTCATGAATCCTGCCCTATATAGCTCCCCTGTTGACTGTCATTGGAAATGGGAAGGTGTTTTAACTGTCCTGCCCATGTGTATGGTTACTCGATTCTTTGGTGACTGTTCCTTGTCAAGGGTTGGTGTGACCTGCCTAGGGCAGCCACTATTTGGTGGCTGGGCTACCTGAACAGGGCTGTCAATATCAAGATGGGCCAATATCAAGATGGAGACTGTGTCTTGTCATCCACCAATTAGGAGTTGGAATGTTTTATCTCCTGGATATATGACTTGATATGGACCATTGTAGGGTGACTGGAGGGGTTTTTGTCATGTCATGTCAAACAAACACAAAGTTAGCCATGCAGTGGTCATTTGGTACGGATGATCTGGGTGTACCATGTGTCGACATGGGAACAGGGCACGACATTAGGGAGGTTGATCATGTTAGGAATGATTTCGATACTGTCCTGATCAATAATTTCATTCCTGTGGCAGACCAATTTTCCTTTCCTACTTTGTACACTTGGAGAATTACTGTTTTATTCTCTATGCCATATGGCTACCACCAGCAAAGAGATGTCCACTTATGGTGGTACTCTGCTACCTTCATTTTCATAACCCTCTGACTCAAGTATGCTGAAATTAACCCCAATTCCACTCTCTTCTAGAGTTGTTGTTGCACTTTCTTCAGTTGGAAATCTCACCTCAACTGTACCAAAGTGTATTCCATGGGTGACATAATTTTTTATTGCCCAGGCTGATCTTAGACATTTTTCAATCTGGGCCTGCATCACTCCAGTCTCCTGTTTTTTTATGAAATACACTTGTAGTTAATAGTTTCTTTTTTCCCTACTATCTACTTGCATTTCCTTTGGCTTGTTTAGAATTATTGTTCTTCCATTTTTTGTTAAGTGTGCTTTGGTGTCACTTAAGGTTTTTTCCAAAGTATCAACTTTCTTCATTCAATGACATGCTTGTGCAAAACTATTTCAATTTTGTTAGAAATAAGAACAGCTGCAATTTCTGTTGTATTAACGTTTGTGTTGATCGTGGTAGTGATGTTGTTGTTGGTGGTGGTGGTAGTGAATTTACTGTTGTCTCTGGTGGTGGTGGATTTGCTGTTGCCACTTGTGGTGGTGGTGGTGGAGGTGGCAGTGTTCTTACTAGTGTTGTAGTTGCTTTTTGTTGTGATTGTTCTCTTTTGTTATTCTTTCAATGGTGATGGCAGTGTTGAAATTTTTAGCAGTGGAAAATTAGCTTCATACTTTCCCTGTGCTGTGTTGTTGCTCTTGTTTTTGTTACAGCTATTACTGTCACTGAGATTTACAATTTTGCTATTCTGTTCTGCAGATAGCTGGCTCTTCTTTTCAGCTGATGAACAATCCTCATCCACCATCTTTCTATTTCTAAACAAACCCCAATTTAGTCCCTAAGAGCTATATATGGAGAAAACTAGCCACCTTCTTAAAGCCCTGATTAGTTTATCTGTAAAACAATGACACACATTCAATTGTGTAACAACAGAAATAAGAACAAATTTACAGGAGTAATGTACAATATATGTTGATAGATAAACGGACAAAATAATAATAATAATAATAATAAAACAAAACAAGATACACCTGAGACAAAAAGAACATCTAAAGCAAGATATTCTCACCAAAGCACTAAGAATTTGTTGATATGAAAAACACTGATGATTCTTTCAAAAAAAAAAAAATAGGGCTTGAACTCAAACCACAAATGATTCTACCATGAACCTGGCGGTAACAGTAGCAGGAGAAATGGAAGAATTTGGTAACGAAGGAACTACCCAGAAAACATCAATTAAAACAATAAACACTGCACCTGAACAAGTGTGGACACCAATAACAATGGAAAAGGTAACCCAGTTATTGCAAAAATTAAACAACTGGAAAGCACCAGGGTACAACAAGATTCCTAATGTCTGGCTAAAATATTTAACTAGGACACACAAGTTGCTAGCAGAACAGTTCAATCAGATGCTAATGGAACCAAAGACAACACCTGAGTGACACACACAAGAGAAAACTTTCCTAGTTTCAAAACCTGATGAAGCTACAACCCCATAACATGTCTCCCTACAACTTACAAAACCTTAACTGCAATAATATTGCAAACAATGAGCAGACATTTAGAAGAAAACAACCTGTTCCTAGAAGAGCAGGAGAGATGCTGCTGAGGCTCATGTGGCTGTAAAGCCAGTAAAGACCAATACAGCCATAACTGACAACTGCTGAAAGAAAAGAAGGGTTTAAGCATGGCATGAATTGATTCCCAGAAGGCTTTTAACACTATTCTCCACCCAAGGACCCTGAAAACACTAACCATGAATAAGGTTGCACCAACAATAATAAAATATATAAAATATGCCATGAATAACTAACAAACAGTGCTGCAGCTCCAGACAGAAGAGGGAATCATACAAACTAATGCCATCCCCATCAGAAGAGGAATATTCCAAGGAGGCTCACTCTTCCCACTCTTTTTCTGCTTGATACTGACACCTTTAACTGACATGCTAAACAACTGAATATGGATACAACTGCTATGGTAAAACAATCAACCATCTTTTATATATGGATGATCTCAAGCGGTACACTGCAAATAGTAAACAATTGGAAACATTACTAAATACAGTACATGGATTTACCAAAGAAATAAATATGAAATTTGGAGTAGAAAAATGCACTAAAGCAACCTTGAATAACAATATCACACTAGATAAAGAAAGTGAAATAAGAAAACTAGAATAAACCCAGACATGGAAAGAGTTAGGAATCAATGAACTTGTACAGTACAACACACACAAATGAATGAGAAGATAAGGAAGGAATATTATAGATGAGTTAGATTAATACTTATAAAAAGCTAAATTGGAACAATAAGATAATAAGTATCAATACTCTAGCTTTCCCAGTTATAAATTACAGTTATCATACACTTAATAATGAACTAACCAAACTTGACAGGAAAACAGGAAAAATAATGACGGAATTTAGAATACACCATCCAAAATCTGACATAGAACGGGTATAAATACAATGAATTGAAGGTGGAAGAGGCCTTATACAATTAGAAAATTACTATAAAATATCCACCATAGGACTACAGAAATATCTAACTCAGAACCAAAAAAACTGGTACAAATAGCCACTAAGCACAAACAAAACAAAAATCTATTTTTGGTCTTCAAGAAAGCCAAAAAATACAAGAGAGGTCATAATACTAGACAACTATGAAGAAAAAGGAGAAACAACAAAAGCTGTAAAGCAATCAAAATCCAAGCTAAAACTGGTCATACAAAATACCATGATAAAATAATGACAAGAAAAGCCCTTACATGACAAGTACTGAGATAAGCTAAACAGAAATGAAATAGACAAAGTAAAATCCAAACACTGGTTGAGAAGCTCAGGACTTAAAGCAGAAACTGAAGGATTTTTTATTGGGGTACATGATTAAAGTTTTCCTGCCAAAAATCACCAAAAGCACACAATGAAGTAAAATACAACAAATATTTGCAGAATATGTGGTGATGGGAAGAAACAATGAATCATATTGTCTCTGGCTGCCCAGTCCTGACTAAGAAGGAATATATCCAGAGATAACATACAGTGGGGGGAAATAAATATTCGTACATGTCAAAATTCTTTATTTATTTAATTTCTAATGAACATAAATGGGATATACCAATACTATATTTGCATACACATGCATAAACTAAGAATATGCAAAAGAAACTAAATAATTATAGTAACTAATGAATTTATATACAATTATAGATATTTAGGGGTGAAAATAGTATTTGTACTGTTAAAATATTTTTTTTTTACTAGAACTTTCTCGTTTGTTCCAATAATCTTATCAGTAGTCATTTTTAAGTGTCAAAACGCTAATTTCTTCATTCAGCACTGAGACAACATAAAGTAGTGTCGTAATAATGGCGAAAAGTAAAGAACTCACAAATTCAGTGAAAAACTTAATTATTGAATTGTGGAAAGCAGGTAAAAGTTACAGAAAAATATCAGAGACCCTTTGTATTCCATTTTCTACCATATCTTCATTTATTCAAGGATATAAAAAATCAGGAACTGTTGAAAACAGAATAAGATCCGGTGCACCATGCAAGATTCCCCCTAGATCTTTAAGAAAAATGAAGTGAAGAATCAAAAAAAAACAAAAAACAAATGATCATCAGAAAGGAGTTGCAAGAAGATTTGTTAGCTTCAGGGACTAGTGTTACACTACGAACAATCAGCAATGAAATTCATAGAAATGAACTGAAGTCATGCTCTCCTAAAAAAACTCCGCTGTTGACTAAAAGGCATAGAGATGCCCATTTAAAATTGGTTTATGAACATAAAGATAAATCTGATACATTCTGGGAAAATGTTCTATGGACAGACGAGTCAAAGATTGAATTGTTTGGACGAAATTCACATAGCCATGTTTGGAGGAAAGATGGTACCACCTATTTGCCGAAAAACACAATTCCTACTGTAATGTTTGGAGGTGGCAACATTATTGTGTTGGACTGTTTCTCTGCAAATGGCACTGGCAATTTACATGTGATAGATGGTAGAATGAATGCAGAGATGTACCAAAATATTTTGAACAATAATTTATGGGACTCTGTAGAAAAGCTCCAGCTTTGTGAAGGGTGGGTTTTACAACAGGATAACAACCCTAAGCACACGGTGAAGTCTACCAAAAAATGGATTGTCGATCATAATATAAAATTATTAGAATGGCCAAGCCAATCAACTGACTTGAACCCCATTGAAAATTTGTGGCGTTACTTGAAAATTAAAATTCATTCAAGAGTCCCAACGTGCATTCTAGATTTGAAGAAAATTTGTCAAAAAGAACGAGAAAAAATTCCTAAAGAAACATGCGAGTCATTGATTAAGAACTACAAGAAGAGATTGATTGAAATGAAACTGAATAATGGTTATGCTACGAAGTATTAAATCAGAGTTATCAGTTATTTATGTTCCACTGTAAACTGGAAGCTGTGTCAGCACTATGGAATGACAACAGGAAAAAAAATGGTATAAGCATTTCCCAGAAGAGGTCTCAGAAAACGACAGATCTGGAAATAGTGATAACCCAAATATGGAGCCTACAAATATCAACCTGGACCATTTAAAAGCATATATACAGGGGTTCAACAAAATAATGGAAACACCTTAAAATTTCAAACAAATTTAATATGGGGTAGGACTGCCTTTGGCAATAATTACAGCTTGAATTCTACAAGGTATGTACTCGTACAAAGTTTGAATTGTTTCCAAAGGAATTTTTGTCCATTCTTCAGCTAAAACAGTCTCCAGTTCTTGTAGTGATGATGGTGGAGGATATCGACTCCTTATTTTTTCTGAAATGCACCATAGATGCTCAATAATATTGAGATCTGGGGACTGTGGTGGCCAGATAAGATGTTCAATTTCATTAGAATGTTCCTCGTGCCATTCAGTAACAACTTGGGCTGTGTGAATCAGTGCATTATCCTGAAAGATTGCGTTTCCCTCTGGAAACAGTTCCGCAACCATAGGATGAATTTTATCAGACTGCCTTCTTCCAACTGTTAAACATGGAGGAGGATCTGTGATAATCTGGGGGGGGGGGGGCTATATCTTGGAAATCCACCGGCCCAAGGGTTTCCCTTCATGGCAGAATTAATAGTCAAGACTATTCAGGCCTTTTATTTGATCAAATTCATTCTATGGTTGTAGAACTGTTTCCAGAGGGAAACCCAATCTTTCAGGATGATAATGCACCAATTCATACAGCTCAAGTTGTTACTGAATGGCACGAGGAACATTCTAGTGAAGTTGAACATCTTATCTGGCCACCACAGTCCCCAGATTTCAGTATTATTGAACATTTATGGTGCATTTTAGAAAAACACGGACAGAGTCAATATTGTCCACCATCATCACTACAAGAACTGGAGACTGTTTTAGCTGAAGAATGAACAAAAATTCCTTTGGAAACAATTCAAACTTTGTACGAGCCCGTACCTTGTTGAATTCAAGCTGTAATTACTGTCAAAGGCAGTCCTACTCCATATTAAAATAAATTTGTTTGAAATTTTAAGGTGTTTCCATTATTTTGTCTAACTTCTGTATATAACATACAGAAAATGGCACTGCTAGGCACTGCACACGTCCAACACAAAGCACTTTCAATACAGTAAAAATAATAAGACCAAAACAAACCCAAAGCACACAAAGTTCTGCTCAGTTGTGCAGTAAAAGCATGTGATAAAAATGAAACTACTGAATAATAATAATAATAGGAAACCTGGCAGAATATTTGGTAAATAGCAAACGTGACCTGCTACAGTATGTTGCTAATGCAGAAGAATTTACCAAAAATGGACATGAGAGTGCTAATGAATTCCAATCACAAATAGCCAACATGAGAGAAGAAACTCTACTCTGCACAGAATTACATGATTGGTTCCACTGTGAAACTAACAAATTACAAGACCAGGAAGCATCATTGAGGTGGCTCAGCAAGGGTGACCTAAAAAAGAAGACTGAAAGCCTAATCATCACTGCCCAGGATCAGGCATTGAATACCAACTCAGTGAAAAGAGATATTTACTACACAAGTGCACCATGCCAGCATGGAAGGTGGACATTAAATGATGAAGAAGATGAAGTGCAATAAACTTCTGCAGAATGTGTGGAAAGAGGGTCAAAAGCGTGACTCACATTGTTAGTGCTTGTGAAAGTCTTGCACAGAAAGTGTACAAGCGCAGACTCAAGGTAGCCCAAAACCTTCACTGGCTACTATGCTGGAATTATGGATACAAGGTAATGGGTGCTTGGTACCAACATATACCATAAAAGGTAATGGACAAAAAGGGGAAAGCAAATATCCTCTGGGACTTTGACTTCCAGAAAGACAAGGTGTTAGAGCACCAAAGGCCAAATAGTAACTTCCTTTAGGAAGGAGAAACAAGAGTGGCTAATAATTGACATGGCAATGTCAGGAGATCAACATATTATCATGAAAGAAGGAGAAAAGATTGATATATATGGAGTCTGAGAATTGAGATCGCCAAGATATAGCAGCTATGAGAGTCAAATATAAAGATTGTCCCTGTTTTCATTGGAGTTAAAGAGACATCTGGAAACTTTAGAAATAGCCAACAATCTAAGGGTATTGCAAAAATCAGCATTACTTGGAATTGCATGCATATTGTGTAAAGTATTGTCTGTCTGAGGTCCTTGTTGTGACTTGATGGACAGTACAAACCCCCAGTAGACATAATATCTTCAACCAACAACATCACGATATTGGATACTGTGTGACATCATCATCATCATTTAACGTCCACTTTCCATGCTAACATGGGTTGGACGATTTGACTGGGGACTGGCGAACCAGATGGCTACACCAGACTCCAATCTGATCTGGCAGACTTTCTACAGCTGGATGCCCTTCCTAATGCCAACCACTCTGAGAGTGTAGTGGGTGCTTTTTACGTGCCACCAGCACGAGGGCCAGTCCGGTGGTCTTAATAATAATAGAGAACTACTATAAAATAACAACAGTTGAACTAGAAAAGTACTTAGAAACAAGAAGTGGTAGACTACTCCGTGTAATAAAACAACACAAGAAAAAGAAAACGTATTTCTCTATACACAAAGAGGAGACAAAATACAAAACAGAAACAAACTGCATTGATACACTGATCTCAGATGACAACATAGCAGAAATGGTCAAAGAGACAAAAAACAACATGAAAACAGAACTACAAAACATACTGAAGAAAAGGAGAGAAAAAAATCACTCCATGGCCAATACCCTGCAAAGTTTGACAGAGAAGAAATGAGCCTAAGTAAAAGCCAACAATGGCTCAAAAGCTCTGGACTAAAAGCTGAAAGAGAAGGATTGATTCTTACTGCACAAGATCAATGCAGGACCACAAACAACTATAACAGCAAAATAATGAAAACAGGCCCTAACACCAAATGCAGAATGTGTAACCAGCACAATGAGACTGTTGACCACATCATCTGTATATATATTTAGATTTGGTAAGGACTGGACAGCCACAGACATGACCGAGGAAGCAGTTATATCCATTAGACAATATGCCAACACTACAACATAAAACTGACAAGAAAACGGTATAAATATGTGCCAAACAAGGTACATAACAACAATCAGGCCACAATTATTTGGGACATGCCTGTTCAAACTGACAAAGAAATAAAAGATAATCGCTCAGACATTAATAATCAAGGATTGGAAGAAAACACCTGCTTACTGATAGACATTGCAGCCTCTACTGACCAAAGTATTACCCTAAAAAGAAGTAGAGAAATTGTCACAGCACAAAGACCTCAAAATTGAAGTATTCAAGATGTGAGGCATCAAAGTGAAAACAATACCAGTAATAATTGGAGCATTGGGTATAATAAAAAATCATATGAACAGAAATGTAAAAGATATACCTGGACCTTCAACGCTATCCAAAAAAATAGCCCTGCTAGAAACATCCCATATCCTACACAAGACACTATCAATTCAATAATACAACCCAAACAAAAACAATCCACAAACACAAGACACACTCTATATAGCAAATATTCAATAAAATAAACAACCACCAACAGAATACAAATTGCATTGCACACCCAACACACAATACAAACATTAATGCAACAAAAGACTACACCAAACCCCATAACAAAGCAAACTGACACAATACAATACCAGGAAGACTTTGCACTCCCCAAACAGCAAAAAAAAAACCCCCAAAAAAACTCACAATGTTGCACAACATGGAGTTGTAGCAGTTGGTGCAGTAGAAATTTGCCTGAAACTACCAAATGTTGAATAATAATAATAATAATATTACCAAAACTAATAATAATAGTTATAATGGTAGTGATAATAATATTGGTAATAATAATAACAATTACAATAATTATAATGATGGCAGTAGTAATAACAGTAATATTGGTTTCAAATTTTGGCAGAAATGCCAACAATTTCTGGGCGGGGGCCAGTCAATTACTTGGATCAACTGCTACTTATTTTACCAAGGCTGAAAGGATGAAAGGCAAAGTCGACCTTGGGGGCATTTATATTAGACACAGCCAAACTTGAAAATAACACATACCTTTTTAATGGAAAGAATTATATCCAAGTTAGAGGCACAGTGATGGGAATGAGATTTGCTCCTGTTTATGTGAACCCCATAATGGGATACTTAGGAAAACAACTCTATCAAAGATTAGAGAAAAACTATGGCTAAAAAACTATGGCAATAATATAGAAAAATCAGTGACATTCAGCTGCTGACCTTGCAACAAGCAAAGTAGCTAGTTCTAAAATCTATTTTTCTATATATTACGAGTTGGAGCAAATGACTGCCATCTCTAGTGGACAGGTGTCCAGCACGGAGGATGGGCATAAAATAACCCGAAACCCAGCTGGTCCTGTCAAATCACTAGAAGATGGTAGAGGTTCACTCCCCTGCTTGCAATGTATTGGATACAGGTTGTGTTGTTAACCAGCTGGAGATGTTCTCCTGGAGTTAAAGAATAGTGATAACATCATTCCATACAAAACAGCTATGTTGAAGTGACAACAAACATTACTTTTCAGTAGAGTTACTACTTGCATCTCTTGTAGAGATTTTAGAACTAACTACTTTGCTTGTTCAATGACATTTCTGCTTATTTTTCCACTTTAATAATTAGATGTTTACAAAAGTGATTAGTTTACCATTATTAGTGCTAGATAGACGACCGTGGCATTGTGGTCCACGTTTGATCCTTCTAACTAAGTTAACATTATTATTATTAGTATTAGTTTTATAATTAACCTTGCTACAATTAACATCTGCCTTAGAGGAAACAGAATCTGGATTAATGTAATACACCTTATCTTTATACCCTGCTTTAGACAAGGCAGAGTTATAAAACTTTGCCTCATCCTCAAAAACCAGATTATTTGCCGAAAGGTTAGACAATCTTAATGATATATTATGAACTAAATTATCTGTTATTGCTTTGGGATGATTGCTAAATTTACTAATGTATCTAAGGTTTGTTGACAGTTTATGATACGGCCTATAAGATTTATTGTGTAGATCAAGTGTAACATCTAAAAAATTAGCTAAAGATGTGTTATCTTCAAAAATTATATGCGTTCCAATTCTACGAAAAAATCTAGCTAATCTATTTTTCACTCTTTGTACCTGTTGCTTCGAACTATTTCTGAGATATAGGAGACAATCATCCCTATATAGACCCCCTCTAATATTAGGGAATTGATCAGCCATTTCATTAAGTATGAAGGAACATACTACATCAGCAATCTGTGCTGAATCAGAACTACCCATAAGTACATCAAATGCATCAAGGGTATCCTTACGAATCCAAATCTTGTTATTAAATTTAATAAAGGATCTTCTAGCGGCTAGAACAACATTAATCTCATCTCTAGTAAGCCCTGCTTTATTGTGTATAAGCCGCAACGCCTTATTAAATACAGAAGGATTAATAGAGGGATAGAAATTAGCTATATCAAATTGTATAAATTTCACATTATCCTTATCCTTAATACATTTAAACCAATCTACCACTTGCTTAGAATTGGACCACAGTTGCAGTTTAAGTTTACTAACTATTATAGGGATATACTTATCTAATATATTTTTACTAAGTTTCCCTATATCCGATTTAGCCGGGAAAATAAGCCTTAAGGAAGGATCAGTCCAAAAATTATTCTTATGGTCTTTTAAGATGAACCGCGGTTCCTTTGGCACTAGAGGCTCAGTCCTATTCAAAAGGTTGAAGTTCTTCATTAATTTTTTAGTTTCCATATTTGAATTTCTTAGTATGTTCTTATTTGTTGTTTTATAGTTCTTCTCAATTTCTTTTTTAAGAAGTTCAAAATAATATTGCTTCTGTAGTTTGTACATATTACCTGTTTTGTCCGATTTAACTAATATGCTGTTTAAACTGCTAATTTCCCAGGAAATTTTACTTAGGTACTCCAAATGAAGGTTCCTCCTAATATGTTTCTTCATTTTAATGTTCTTTACTACTGCCCAAAGTTCTTCTTCAAATTTATCCAACCTAGGAGTGTATGGTGGATTATTCCATGATCTAAAAAGTCTGTTATACTGTGAATTATCATCCGTGGTTGTGATTGCTTGCTCTGCTTTATCAAAAAAATGAGCTTTCCACCTTATTCTGTTGATGAATGAATGCGTTTTTCCAATTAATTGCTTTATATATAGGTTCCTGGGTGGTATTGGAATATCTTTCAAGGATGCATTAATTTTTAATAGCTCCATAATGTTACAGATAAGTAGCAGTATCTACCGTAAAGTAGAACTGTAAATGTATGTGTTTATATATATTTTTTTATACTAAAAATTAGGCAAAAGAATATAGTATCTGTTAACAAACTTAGCAAAATACTCACAATTGAGTTTTTGTATATATATATATATATCGACTTTAAAGAGAGCTCAAAACTGATCCATTGAAAATACTTTATTATAATAATAATAATGAAAATGACCTATGAACATTTCGATGCAATATAATAATTTAGTGGTTACAATGTTTTCACAGGTTTAATGGCATAGACTAAGTAGTTTAGATGCCCCTATTAACAATCCCATATACTATTTAGCTATGTTATAACGTGTAATTTGCTTCAAATTCATTTGATTACCTATAAAGGATACCTTAAATTCATCTATATTGTAGTATTATTAAATTATATAATTTTTAAAATAATTATCCTTTGATATCAAGTTTACATATCATATATGTTGATCTTGAAGTGGGTTTTATATATATATGTATATATGGATGTATGTATGTCTATGTATTTATATGTATATATATATATATATATATATATGAGTGTGTTTGTGTGTATGTATGTATGTATATATATATATATGTGTGTATGTATGTATATATATGTATATATATATATATGTGTATGTGTGTGTGTATGTATATATATATATATATATATATATATATATGTATATATTAATATATAAATCTGAAATTGTGTGTTTGTGTGAAGCCTTTTTGAATGTTTATAGAAATCCACATTTTCCACTTTTTCGTAAAATTTTTTTACATCAATGGAATTTTCTCGATCTGAACTTTCCAGTGCAGTAATTAGATTTTTTAAATTCCGTTTACTTTGTGTGA
>NC_068985.1:62812407-62817396 GCF_001194135.2 Octopus bimaculoides | reverse complement strand
TGGAAGGGGGTGGGGTACAATATTCGTAAATTCCACTTAACTTCCAGGAAAATGAATATTTTTTCATGAAATTTTGTACAAATGTATCTTGATGTATGTACATTTCAAGCATGTAGGAAGTTTGAAGGAAACTTTATCGTGCAGTTACTGTTAATACTTCATGTAGAGAATTAACATTGCTTGTTTTCACTTTTTCGATATCAGTGAAGAATTTCACTGGAAAAATATACATAAGGTTGCCAAGAATTTATCTATCTCATCGAGGATCGGTGGCTATCGGACGCTGACGAAGGGAAATAACTCTGAAACCCGGGTCCGTTCGTGCTACAGATCACGATGAGAGGATAACTTCCCTTGGCAAAACAAACAGGACACAGTTGTGTGTCGATAAGCCAGCTGGAGGAGATGTCCTCCTGGGGCTAAAAGCAACAGTAACATCCACCCCTAGGGGTCAGCCACACTTAAGTGGCAATATACTTCACCTTATATATATATATACATACACATAGGTATATAGTGAGTTCAAACAAGAAAAACGACAAAAAAACAACAATGCGAGGACGTGATACAGATATTGTGTTACTGGACGCTCAGGAAAGGAAAGAAAGAGAATTTGACGTTTCAAGCGAAGCCCTTCGTCGGAAATATTGGAAAGTCCAAAGAAGGGAAGATGGAGGAAGAAAAAAATCGCCAACGATATACACGAGGTTACATTGTGGAATAACCAGAAGGGAATGGGTGAAGAAAAAGTTCTTTCTAAGACAGGAGAGTGCAAGAGAGGGAGGTTTGTATGTGTGCGTGCGCGCGGGTCAGTGTGTATGTGTGTAATAACAGCACGTGTATGTGCGTATGCATGTGTGTGTGGTTTGGCTGTTTATATGTTAGTGTGTGTGTGTGTGTCGCTTAATGTTGTAGAAGGAATTATTTGGGAGTGGTTGTCTGTGTGTCACCTTTTTTCATGTGCGTGGACGATGGTCATTAGAAAGTAAGCAAGCAGTTTTTAAGTGTGTGTGTGTATGTGTATGTTGTGTGAGTGTTTTTCTTGCAGTGTGTGCGTGTATGTGTATATATATGTGTGTGTGTGTGCATGTATGTGCATAAGTTCATGCATGTATACTTAGGTGCATGTATGTGTTAGTGTTTGTTGTGTGTATGGGAGTTATGTGTGGGTTCATTTGCGTGTGTGTCCATGTATGTATACTTGGGTGTGAGTGTGTGTTGTGTGTGTGAAGGAGTTATGTGTGGGTTCATTTGCATATGTGTATGTGAGTTCATTTGTACATGTGTGTATGTGTATTTTGTGTGTAGACGGGGGGTTGTGTGTGGAGGTATATGTGCGTTTTTTCGCACCTATGCACGTGTGTGTGTATGTGTGCGTGTGTGAGATTGTGAGTGTGTATGTCTGTATGTGTGTGTGTTCGCGTATATCTTTGTGTGCGCACGCGTGTGTATGTGTATATTTTTGTGTGTGTGTATGTTGTGTATATGTGCATTCCTGTGTGTGTACGTGCGTTTGCTTACATACATGCATGCATGTGCGTGTGTTATTTATGCCCATGTGTGTAATTGTATGCGTGTCTGTGAGAGTGTGTTGTGCATGTGTGCGTATGTGTGAGCGTAGAGATGTGTCAAGTATGTGTGCGTGTATGCACTTCTGTGTGTGTGTGTGTATATGTATGTGGTTGTGTGTAGGTGTGTGCGTTTATGTGTGCGCGTATATATGGGTGTGTGTGTCTGTGTGAAATGAGCAGAAGAATATACGAAGATAGATTTATCAACAGTTCTGTTCACTGACGAATGCTGTGCTAATCTTGATGGATGAGACAGCTGGAGTAATGGTTGGGTATCAATCAGAGGGTGTCATCCTCAGTTTGAGATACCAGCAGGGAAGACGTGGGGTTATGTTTTGGGCTGACATTGTTGGTGGTATGATGGTTAGGCCACGGTAGGTCCCAGATGGTATTAAGATGACATCAAAAACTTATGATATTTTCTTAAAGGACAATTTCCAACTGTGGTTCAAAAAGCAAAATCTTTCATTCAAGAGAAAGCTGGTTTTCATGCAAGAAAATGCCTTATCTCATGCAGTGAAGAATTCTAAGGAATAGATGCAGCCAATAGGCTTCTCTGGAGGTCATTTGATGGAATGGCCACCTTGTTCTCTTGACTTAAACCTGATCAAGAACTTGTGGAGTGTCCTGAAGAGGTGCATTTACCAGGATGGATGGCAGTTATCAAGTAAAGTTGCCCTCTGGGAGGCTATTGTAGATGCTGTTCAAAGCATGACAAGAGGATATCATTACCTTGACAAAGTCAATGAATCAGTGCATAAGGAAGGTTATTCCATGTGAAGGATCATACATCAAACATTAGGAGCTGTAAGACCTGTGGAATTAAATGTTTGTTCCGACAATTATCATTTTTATTATACTTGCCTAATATTTTGTGACAGTAAAAATGTTGCCCAATCACAAAAATAGCCGACATTTGTTGGCGTCTGTGCAGATCCAATTTATTCTAACAGAATATGTGCAGATAAGTGTTGGCAACAGTCAGTGGGAAAACTGGTTTTGAAAGAATATACATTTATTGAGAGTATGGATGCCCAGAAGTAGACTGGCTTGGAGAAGGGTTTGGAAGCTTAAAGATCCTGCAAATGGACAGAGATTTAGAGAGATATTACTCGAAGCATTTGACGAATTAGAAGGGGATATAGCATCATACAATTGGAGGTTTCTACGGGACAACCTGCTGAGAGTCACCGACCAGATCTGTGGCTGGTGTAACGTGGTGGTGGAACAATGTGGTTGACAGGGCTATTAGACAAAAGAAACAGGCTTGGAAGGACTAGAAGACTGAGGTAGCAGACTGCCAGAAGGGAAGCTAGGAGACAGGTTTACTTAGCCAGAGGAGAAGCAGATAAGAAAAAATTTGCCAATGTTCTGCGCTGTGAGGACCAAAGACTTGAAGTATTTTGTGTTGCAAGACAGTGTGTGAGAGAGAATTGTGATGTCGTAGGTGAGAAATGTGTCCGCATGAATGATGGCTCACTTGCACTAAACGAGGCTGCAAAGAGAAAGGTCTGGAGACGCCACTATGAAAGGCTGCTTAATAAAGAGAATGAATGGGAGAAAGAGAGTCTGCCACATGTTGACCCAACACAGAGACCAGCTCTCCGAATTGACAGTACCTTGGTAGATAAAACAATTAAGAGTATGAAGACAGGGAAAGCCCCCTTACCCATAAGGAATCACTGCAGAGATGCTCAAAATATCTGGCAGTGTCAGCTATAGCCTAATGACCCATATAGTCAATCAGGTGATACACGAAGGAGTCATACCCAATGAATGGTGTAGCAGCACCATAGTCAACTGCTACAAGGGTAAACGTGATGCTTTAGACACAAACAATTACAGAGGTATCAAGTTGTTGGACCATGTAATGAAGGTCACAGAGAGGGTCATAACCCAACAAATTAGGGAGAGATGCAGTTTGGGTTCATTCCAGGAAAAAGCATCACTGATGCTATATTTGTGGTAAGACAGCTGCAGGAGAAATACCTAGCTAAGGATAAACCTCTGTACCTAGCTTTTGTTGACACGGAGAAAGCCTTTGACAGGGTCCCCTGCTCCCTTATCTGGTGGTCAATGAGGAAAGTAGGGAAAGAGGAGTGGTTAGTGAGAGCTGTGCAAGCTATGTACAGGGACGCTGTCAGTAAGGTGAGGGTTGGCAACGAGTACAGTGAAGAATTCTGGGTAGAGGTAGGGGTCCACCAAGATTCAGTCCTCAGCCCCCTCCTATTTATCATAGTCCTCCAGGCGATAACAGAGGAATTCAAGACAGGATGCCCCTGGGAGCTCCTCTATGCTGATGACCTTGCTCTAATTGCTGAGTCACTATCAGAACTAGAGGAGAAGTTTCAGGTGTGGAAGCAAGGATTAGAATCAAAGGACCTTAGAGTTAACATAGCTAAAACCAAAGTCCTAATAAATAGGAAGGTAGACAAACCACAAACCCCTTCAGGTAGATGGCTCTGCTCGATCAGTAGAAAAGGCATAGGTAGAAACTCTATAAGATGTACTCAGTGTAAGATATGGACACATAAGAGGTGCAGCAATATCAAAGGAAGGCTAACTAGGAAGTTAGTTTTTGTATGTGGCAGATGTTCAGGAGCAATAAACACTGAAAATGTGCAGAAAACAACCTTTACCACACTCCAGGGAGAAAAACTAGGTGTAGTTGATAGCTTCTGCTATCTGGGTGACCAAGTTAGTAGTTGGGGAGGGTGCGCTGAAAGTGTAGCTGCTAGAATAAGAATAGATGGGCAAAGTTCAGAGAGCTCTTACCTCTGCTGGCGTCAAAGGGCCTCTCAGAGTAAAAGGCAGACTGTATGACGCATGTGTACAAACAGCTATGCTACATGGCAGTGAAACATGGGCCGTGACTGCTGAGGACATGCATAAGCTAGCAAGGAAGGAAGCCAGTATGCTCCGATGGATGAGTAATGTAAGTGTGCATACCCGACAGAGTGTTAGTATCTTCAGAGAAAAGTTGAATCTAAGAAGCATCAGTTGTGGTGTGCAAGATGATTGTGCTGGTATGGTCATGTGGCGAGAATGGATGAGGATAGCTGTGAAAACGTGCCACACCCTAGCAGTGGAGGGAACCTGTGGAAGAGGCAGGTCCAGGAAGACCTGAGATGAGGTGGTGAAGCACGACCTTCGAACATTAGGCTTCACCGAGGCAATGACTTGTGACTGAGACCTTTGGAAATATGCTGTGCATGAGAAGACCCGGCAAGCCAAGTGAGACCAAAATCCAAGGCCTCTGCCTGGGATGTAGCCAGCCCACTTATGCATACCATTCCTTCATTGGACACTAAACTCCGCTTGTGAAGACCTGTTGAGGCAAGTGAAATCGAAATCGAACTAAATTTGACGACTGGCACCCATGCCAATGTCTCTTTCACTGAACACTAAACTCGGCTTG
>NC_068985.1:62800672-62812301 GCF_001194135.2 Octopus bimaculoides | reverse complement strand
GTTACCAACGTCGCCTTCCTGGCACTTGTGCCGGTGACACGTGAAAAGACATTCGAGCGAAATTGTTGCCAGTACCGCTGGACTGGCTCCTGTGCAGGTGGCATGTAAAATACACCATTTCAAGCATGGCCATTGCCAATACCGCCTGACTGGCCTTCGTGCCAGTGGCACGTAAAAGCACCCACTACACTCTTGGAGAGGTTGGCGTTAGGAAGGGCATCCAGCTGTACAAACTCTGCCAAATCAGATTGGAGCCTGGTGTAGCCACCTAGTTCACCAGTCCTCAGTCAAATCGCCCAACCCATGCTAGCATGGAAAGCGGACGTTAAACGATGATGATGATGATGTTAAGTTTCCCATTGATGTTCACATCATGTCCAGTCAGTGTTGCTGCTGACCACTTCTAGACAGGGAATAAAGAGTTTTAGAGAGAAGGCATCTCCTTGTTTGATGCCCTTTTCAGCTGAAACTCTTACCAGTGGCCATAGTAAAGTTATATCAGTGGTGCACCCATGAGCAGTGTGTTGCACTTTGACATCTAGCATTTCCAGAAATTTCAGTACTACCTTCATTCTGATGTTATGGAAGGTATTTTCAAAGTTGACAAAAGCAATGCAGAGGCAGCTTGTATTCTTTCATGTGTTCTATAAACTGTGTTAGAGTGAATGTGTCATCAATCATACTGTAATTATTTTGTAAATCTGCTTCCTTCCTCAACTGTTGGTTGATATACTTCAATAGTTTGGTGACTATGACTTTTGTAAACAGCTAATAGCAGTGTGACAAGAGGTATATGGGGCAAAGTTTCAATAGTGTTCTTTATCACCCTTCTTATGAAGCAAGATGCTATTTGAGTCTTTACTTGTGTAGGTATTTTACTCTCCTTCAGATAGTGATCAAAGAATAGAATGAGGATTTTTCCACAGCTCATCACATCCACACCATAACATCTCTTCTTATGTCATCTTTTCTGGGAACTTTGTTTCTGCTTTCATCAGCTTGAGGGCATTTTCAATTTCAAGGACCAGAATAAGTGGCACTTCTTCCAACATTTGCAACTATAAAGGATCAATCTTCACTGATGATTTAAAAAAGGTTGATGTAGAAGGTTTAGCATGCCTTTTCCATCTCACCTTTGTAACTGTATGTCTGTCCTTGATCTTAAACACCATTGCCTCTGACCTATAGAGTGTCAGCTTTCTCCTACATCTCTTTAGACTTTATATATATATTCTGTAATAATCTGTAATCAACTTTTTGCGAAGCTGAAATGACAAAGATTGAAATACTTGAAAAAACAAGATTAACATGTTTCATTTTTGTTAAATTTGTTTTATTTCAATAGAAACTTGAATTTTTAACCGATAGCCCAAAATCTCAAAAAAAAAAAAAAAAAAAAAAAAAAAAGTTATGAGAGTGGGTAAGTTGGAAACAATTATTTAGCAAAACCCATTAGGTTTCTTTTAATAGAAAAAAATAGTATACTATTTAAAATTTTTTTTTCATCTTTAATATTTCCTACAGAACTCAAAAAAAAAATCATAAATTATTTGTAAAAATTCCGGTCCACAGGTTGATGCGATTATAAAACAAATAGCAATTTCTAACATTGCCCACAAAGATTGGGAGTGAGGGGGTGGGGTGGGGGTAATAGTAAATTATTTTGAGTATAAATACCTGACTGGTCCTTATTTTTTAGGGGGAGGACAGTCAATTATATTGAATATAAATATCTGACTGGTCCTAACTTTTTATCGACCTGAGAAGGACAGTTTAAGTTGATACTGGTATAAAATTGGTAATATTTATGATATTTGTTTTTTTCTTCTTTTGGCTACATGGGCATGATAGATGAGATTTATCAAGCAAACAAGGGAAGCCTTTGTGCAACTGCCCAACCTGCTAGAAATAGCAGCCAAATCTCCCTCAAGTCATACTCCTATTGTAATATATTGAATAATGGAATTCGAAATACACAATGTTTGTAAAATAGATGGGCTGGCTATGGCCAAAGTGCCTTCGTTTATAGGTTTGTTGAATGAGAGCAGTCCTGGATCTAAATAATAAGGACAGTGTAAAGTGTTTGTGAAGTTCATTTCTTTCCTAACGGCACAGGTGACATATATAAAAGTGATTTTTAAAAGGTTTCAGGTTACTGAGTGTGTTTGCTGAGAACAGCTACATCCACATGTATAATAAAGAGTTCTTAGACTGGCATAAGTCCACAGGTGCTATAGTTGGTCGACTCCTGTATATACCTCAAACTCAAAGGGATGGAAGGCAAAATTTGAACTCGAAATACCAAAAGATGAAACTAAACATTGCATCAATCCAATATTTCCACTACTACTTTAACAGATAAAAAAAAAAACCAACAGTAATATATCTTATATGAAAGGGTTCAACAGTGGCAGTATAAATCACCAAAACGACTTGTTTGTAGTTTGGCATTCAAGAACTGAGTTATTGTCACAGTTTGTTTGAAAATCAAGGACTTGTGGTATGACCCTTGTTTGAGTGAAGAAATAAAGGAGGAGCAATGCATTTAAAATAACATATACATTGTGATGGGTCAGATAGCCAGAAAAAATTATGTGGTACTCAGCAGGTAAGAAGGGCAGTGTCTGTAATTATAACAATGTATCAAATACAATGGTTCATGGATTATCAAAGGAGGGAAAAACAACCAAAATTTAAATAGCAGTAACACATGTTTAAAATTGGAAATTGCCATTCAAAAAAAAAAAAAAAAAAAAAAAAAAGCAACTGAGTGAATTTGTGATATTTTTACTTCTCATTAGTCAGAAACACTAATAAATAATTCTTGACTGAGAGCAATAACAAGTCTGTGATTTAGAATATATATATATATAGTGAAGAATTTTTTTCATAAAGTTGAAAATTGGTACTTAAAATCTTGAATAAACAGTACACTTTTGATGGCATATTTTCTGTAATATTTAAATATATATTAAATTATAAGAATTTATTCAACCATATATTTGTGATATTACAGCATTGCACAAAGTGTAAAACATTCAAATATGAATCAAGTAAACTTGTTAATCATAATAAACATTTAAGATTGGATCTTTCACAAATCATTGTACAAATATATTTAGTGCTAAATGATGAAGAATAAGCAGTAACAAAGGAGAAGGTCAGAAACTTCTACAAAAAAAAAAATAATAATAAAAAAAAAACCCTAAAACATAAAGCCACTTAATTGGACAAAATAATGTTGGAATTGTATCTAAACCCAATTATAATAATAATAATAATCTCTGGTGATTTTGTGAATACAAGGCCCTGGGATTCAATATGAATATTTTAACATCTTCAAATGTTTGTAAGAGCCAGTTAATAGACATGTGTTAAATCACCAAGCTACATTAGCCATGTTGATATTTCACAGAAATCTTTCAAATATACATAATTCTACAGATAACTAAATGACAAAACATCTCGTTATCCAAAAATTCAATTATCACCATTAATTTGTTTCTGCTCTGTTTTCTTTCTTTTTTTTAATTTTTTTATTCATTTTGTTGATTTAGTATAAAAAATAATTTGAATTATGTAGAAAGAGTAAGGTGTCATTAAAATTTCATAAGGTGTTGGATAAGAAATATCACACTTTATTTATCCACTACAACAGCACAAAACTGCAGCAGAGCTAAGTTTTATCTTACAGGTATTTTTTTTTATTTTTGTTTTGTTTGGTTTTTCTTAAAATTATTATAAAAGTAAATATTAAGACATATTCAAGATTTGGCAGAGCTGGTACATTAAAAACAAGGCATAAAGTCAATACTTTGTACAAACAAAGGAATTATGTTCTTAACTATATATATATGACATACAACACAATATATACATGGGTATGTTTGTGTGTATGTGTAATATATATATATATACACACATGCACACACATCCACACATATCCATGCATACATGCTGTATGCATGGGTATATCTATATGCATATAACATGTATGTATTGATACATGTATACACATACATAATGTGCACATAAACTCATATATACACATATACAAATGCTGATTCGTTTAGAAAATCATTTTAAAAAGGATTAATTTCTTTTTTGCTTTTCAAAGAAAAAAAAAATGCCCACATACACACACACACACTATAATTTTACAAAATTAAATATGTACAAAAACATCAACAAAACCTTAATTTACAAAGTACATATTAACAATTTCTCTTCATTGCAATCATGTTTTCCTCCCAATATAGCACCACATTGGAAAAAAAATTCAAATTCACAATGCAAGGCTGCTTTATTACAAGATGAAGAGCCAGCTTATTTGATCTTGCACTTGAATGCTGATACATCAGAGAATTAGAAAAGGCAGATGTAATAGCTATACATGGGGAAAAAACACAGAGATTTGCTTCCAGGCACAATATAATAGGTGTGGTGACTAGATTGGAAGCAAGTTAATAAAAGATTTATAACTGGATAGAGTAATCTTCGCAAAGATAAGTTATATGGTAAAAGGAAGAAGCAAAGCTATGTATTAAGCAGTAATTATATAATTATTCTGATACATGATGTCATTGTGTGGTTTCAATGCCTCATCAATAACAACGTGTCAATGTTTTGAGGGGAAATTATTCAGAAGTAGTCTCATGTATCATATTTATTTTAACCTCAAAAACTGAACTGGTTTGGACTAGCAACATTAATGACATGAACCGAAAAATATTTGAGAAAAGATGTAAATGTCAAAGTTGAGAATCTAAAACAAATTATTCTAGATGTAAATTAGTCTACTGAATATTGTAGTTATCTTCCTTTGAACTAACTTTTGACGTTTGCTTAGAGAATGTGGAAAGACTATGAGAAGGACAGTCACAGAACATCATGAAATAATAACTACTTAGGAGAGAGAGAGAGAGACAATGTAAAGGTGAAAACAAGGCACTTTATAACTAAAAGACAGCAATGTAACCATTTTTTCTTTTTCTTTTTTTGGTATGGCATAAAATATTAGATAATGATTGTACTGTTAATTTTCCATAACAATCAGTAGAAAGAGGTATATTTTCCTGCAAACACTAACAAGGCATTGGTAAGAACTAATGTTTGCAACAATTCTATGGAGTTAATGGACTAAGTGGACAGTATCTGGAAATAATCTGTTCACTTTGGAGGGTTTTCTGACATTGCTTAACAATAGTAAAAGAAAAAACAAAAGTGACAAAAGGGTTTTAGTTTTAGTTTTCTGTTTAAAGTGTTCAACTAACATTCTTTTTTTAGAAAAATTTTGAAGTTAATTAGATATTAGCTGCCAAAGACTTTTCAACAAACTGTAATTGTTGAGAAGATATGAAGTGGAGGTAAAAACTCCTTCCAACTCTATTGAAAAATCAGTTTTAATATATTTTGAAATATTAATGACAGTTAAAATATTCTCTTCCTGCTCCTCGTCATCCAGCAAATAAGAAAAAGTTTATAAAAACAGCTGTGTGAACAATGCAAAGAATTATCATTTCTCAATATATTTAGGTTAATGAAAAAGTAAAAGAGAGTGTTTTAGTGGAGGGATAGATAACTTCCAAATATTTTTGGATGCTAGCATACCTGACTGTAAATGACAGCAGCACTACATATGCTTAGTGCACTTTCTTTTTCCTCTCATATCATACAATTAATTCACAATTTTGGCTAAAATGGAAATAATAAATAAATAAAAAGGATCTTCAAGAAGAGGAAACAGAGATGAAATCTTAATGTTTCATAAAGTAAGTACATGTGTCAGGTTTGTCAAATATTTTTACCCGAAGTCAATTACTGACCAAGGAGGAAAATCCCTTAAGCCTTGTTAACATTATAAAACAGAATAAAAGAGAATATAGTTGACAAAACAACTACACACTCAACTCAAGTGAAAAGCTTCAGCAATGTTACCTGAGGAAAGATTTGTGTGTATAATAAGAGAGAACGCAGAGGGAGGAAGTGATTAGTGAAGGTGATGTAATAAAGTTGTATAATGAATGTTGAGAGAAAAAAACAAAAGAGAATCAGATTATAAATCTGATGATTGCAACCAAGGGGGTTGCAACAAATAAACTGTGTATCATTTGTTGGCATGTAAGAATAGCAATATAAAATCATCTTATTCTGGGAAGTACACACACATGTGCACATACATACATACACATACACACACACAACTTACATTCAGTTCGGGTGCCAAATAGAGATATTAGTTTTGGGGCAAAATTCTTGCTTTGGCCTTTCTGTATTTGGAAATAGAATTGTCCCATGATGCAAGGTCTATTCAAGCTGGTTTTTATATATACACAATCTATGACAGATTCACAAATACATTGCCACTGTTATTTTCATGATCTTCTTCAGGAATTTCACATTCAATAAATTCTACATGAGTGAAAGGGAAGATTCCTTTTTTACCATTAACTTCCCCTTCCCACTGACCATTGGCATTAATTTTAGTAACTGTAACAATTTCTCCAACCTATTAAAGAAAAGAAAAGCACAAGAAATTAGCCACATAATTTTGTAATTTAAATCCTATATTATAATGTTAAAATATCAAGTTGGACAGAAATGAACCCCATCTTTTATTGAATACAAGGTAATTAACCATAAGTCAGAGATTTAAATTGAACATCTTGGAGTGAGAATTGTTTCATTATCATTTTAATGTCCACTTTCCCATGCTGCCATGGGTCAGACAGAATTCAATGAAACAGATTTTCTAGAGCTGGATGTCTTTCCTGTTACCAACCCTTTGCCTATTCCCAAGCAAGGTAATGTTTCCCCCATGGCTAAAAAGGAATGACATTGCTTATATAACAGTGATGCTCATTTACAACCATCACACAATGTCAAGAGTGTCATTCATCACTTTACTTGGACAATCCAATATCCAATTTGTTTTTTCTGCAGATTTGTTTTTTTGATACCGACATGCATATTTCAACATAAATGCCAATTTATTTTGGATGACAAATTTGAAAAAGTTTGAGTTTTACCAGAGATAAAACAGACAAGAGTACATTTGATGTCAGGACTAGAGAAAAGAAAGAAGAAATTCATCATCATCGTTTAATGTCCACTCTCCATGCTGACATGGAGCTGGCTAGCAGGGAGCTGTCCAGACTTCAATTATCTGTTGTGGCACAGTTTCTATGGCTGAATGCCCTTCCTAATGTCAACCACTTAACAGAGTGTGCTGGGTGCACATATGCTTTTTAAATGCCACCAGCATCTGAAAAGACATGCCTGTGTATGTGGAAGACAGTGATTTTACTTAGCTTGACGTGTCTTATCAAGTACAGCAAATCGCCACATCTCCCAGTCCCTTGTCATTCCTTCAGTGAGGTCCAGCATCCAAAAATCCTTTGTACCATGTTTTCCTGGGTCTACCATTTCCACTGGTACCCTCCACAATTGTGGCAGGGTAAAAACACGTAAGAAATAGTTGAAGCCGAATGAAAAGTTCTAGAAAGAATTCATTCTCTAAGTTCTTTAAGGTTTTATTTGACTTTTCAGAACTGATATATAGATTAGAAATGAGAGAGCAATATTTTAAATATACATTTTGTTTTTCTGCAGGCTCATACTTACAAGACTGAAGTGATGGACAGAACAAAGAGGGAAGTAAGAAACAGACAGATTCAAATGTTGATGAGAAAACACAAATATTATCAGAATGTTTACTGATCCACAACCACCAGTGTTATAAGAGAAATCTATCACATCAGATAGTTTTACACAAACATTAAAAGTAAGCCTTGCAATCATGCTTATACTTATTAGAGATTTTGGTCTTACTATTTCTGAACAAATTGGGAAAAGGAGTATCTTTGCCTGATGAAGTAAAAACCATACCTCAAGTTTTAGCTGTGTTTTATCATATATATTTGGTATCCTCTGTTGTTTTACTTTAGCTTGAGCTGGTAATTTTACCTGAAATAGATAGAATTTACAATAAGAGGTACAGGCATGGCTGTAGGGTAAGAGGTTTACTTCATAACCACATGGTTCCAGATTCAGTCCCACTGCACAGCACCTTGGGCAAGTGTCATCCACTATAGCCCCAAGCTGACCAAAACCTTGTGAGTGGCATTTTTGTGTGCATGTTTGTTTGCATGTCTTGACAACTGGTGCTGGTTGTTTACATCCCTGTAACCAAGTTGTTTGGCAAAATGAGACGTCACCTCCATATAAGTTCACTACTGTTTAGTAATAATTTGAATTTTAAAGGTACTGGCACAGATGTTGAAGAGAATAATGGAAAAGGATAAGGAATTGGTATCAGCGAAACTTAATTTAAAATAAATATTTACATATAAAATAAGAATACCTAGAGTTAACAGTTATTTTTTTTTTCCCATTTGAAAGTAGAAAAAAACAAAACCAGTCAATGACGGATCGTTTTGTGTGAATCTCAGCAATTTTTGGGTACCTGAAGTCTACTGTCTCATGTGTTCTAAACATGTCGGGTAAACAATGTGAGGGGCCTGATCACCAACCTTGACGTGAAAGTAAGCACGATAGGTTTTCTTGTAAAAGTCAGATATCAGTTTCCTGTTAGCTTTCGGGTTAGGGTTTATACTGAGCAGGAAATTTTATGTGGCTTGGAACTGAATACAACAGGGAAACACATGTTAAGTACTAGGAATTAAGGGAGGCAACTCCTGACATGTACATTAGTTCGGCTAACAACTTTAAAAATACAGCTTCTATAATGACAAAAGTAATGACAAACGTGAAGCTAATAAAGCATTGATCGGTGGGGAAAAATCGAAATTTCTACAACAAAACAAAACACTGTAAGCTTACCTTCGGATTAAATGAAGTAGGTGTGAATATATGGGCAAGACTAGGGTTAGAATCTCTGTTTTGAGAATTACTTATTCGTTGTGGCTGGTTTGGGTCATACTAAAAAATAAAATTAAATCAATACAATTTAAAAGAGTTTATACAGAAATAGAATTTACTCTAAGAAACCAAATCTTTTAAAAAAATATCTAAAATGAAATGTAGTTATATCTATTACATTAAATCATAAAATATTTTTTTAGCAGTATTAACTTTTCCATCGACAGTACCAACAGAATTTACATAAATGAAAAAGTTGTTTACCTTTTCAACATAAGGAACAGGGATCTGACCAGAATCCCCTCTTTCATTTTTTGCAGTCCACCATTGTTCTTCATCTTTACTAATTACTTCTAAGATGTCTCCTTTCTTAAATGGGAGATCTTCATCGTCCTTACCAAAAGTAAATAAAAAAATTCATCACAATGATTTTTTTCTATACAAAAATATGGTAAGTTATCATTAAACATAGTTTTCTAAATCATTAAAGCTTGCTACAAACATTTCAAAATTGCAAAAAGGACAAAAAATCCTAATGGAAAAGATAAAACTAGAGCCATGGCAAATGTTACTATGCAGATCATGAAATAAAGTGGATGTTCTGTCAACTGGCTACCTCCTAAGAGAATACAGAATAATAAGGACATACAATTCCAGGAACACATTCAATACAGTGGAAGAGGAGAAAGAAGATTAAGAAATGTTTGGTTGGGTCAAAGTTATTTAATAAACAAGATCTAATTAATAATGAAAATAGATAACAGTGTTTAGACTATGGAAAAACTAGGAAAATAATTGGAGAAGATTTAATGGCTGTGTAATAGAAATACAACGGCTTGTGTGCAAAGGGGTTGAGAAAATGCTCAACCGATGTAAATGAAATATTCAAGCATAAGAAATGTCACATAATATTAGTGAAGGATATACAAGACAAAGTCAAGCCTGATAATATTTAGGAAAAAAGCAGTGAGACTGAATCAGTACAGAGCTGCACAGATGAGATTAGACTGAGTCACATGGAAAAATTGTTATATCAAATGCAGGCATGGCTGTGTGGTAAGAAGTTTGCCACATAGTTAGATACAGCCCTACTGTGTGGCACTTGGAAAAGTGTCTTCTACTAACCCTGGGCCAACCAAAGACTTTTGAGTGGATTTGATCGATGGAAACTGAAAGAAACCCCATTGTATACATATAAATACACATATGTACATGCAGAGAATAGAGTAGCATAGATTGCATGAGCTATTGTCTGAGATATGTTTTATTTTTAACCAAAACAATGCAAGTTATACAACTGGTATTTCAATATTTTTAGGTTAGGACCCCTTCTTCAGGAAATCTTTGGAGAAAAGCTATTGTTAGCTGACTTTTCTGTTTTGTAGTGTGTGTGTGTGCGTGCGTGCGTGAAGATTTGTTTCATTAATTAAAATAGCTTCTTTTATTCTTAAGTTCCCATCTACTAAATTTTGGTTCAGAATTCATTTTAGGTCAGCAATTTAATGACAAACTAAAGCTTGATATAAAAACTAACTTCTACAGAACAGCTTAACTAAAATGCATATCAACTCTGAAACCAATCTCCTTGATTGAGCAGTTGGGCAATGTACATATGGTGGTGTTTTGCCACTTTTCAGTGGAGATGGAAGCAATCTGTGATTTTTAGTTCAAAATCAAGCAAAGATATAGAAGTAGTGTTATTGGAGTGCTCCATTTCAAATTTTATACATTCATCAATATTATTGAATATATTGTGTAATTTAACAGCTTCCTCACAAGACGTCATTCACACACCTGGCAAAAAAGGCACAAGAGTGACAGCTGTTAAGTGCCCAGCATTCTAACTGGTTCATGCATATTGATGGTTAATGGGCTTGAAAAGCTTGGACCACCTCCACATCAGCAGTCCAAAAATATAATTGTAAATGGAATCCTCAAACTGGACGGTGTTGTTCATAATAGTAAACAATTCATGGATATCAGGAGCTGTGAGCCCAAAGCAGTTAAGGCTATGAGAAGAGGAAATGTGTTCAGTAAGTTGATAGCTGGGTTGAAGGAACAGAGGTATATAGGGAAACAATGTCCAAGCTAAAAGGTATTTATTTTTCCTAAGTATGGATGGATTGAAATCTCTCAGTGTGTTGATGTGGAGTTTTCAACATGTTCTGGCTAGATTTGAAGTGGCTTCAGGATATTAGACAGAAGCCAAGAGATTTTGAGAAGGGTCCCTTAATATTGGAAGCAACGGGTCTAATTTTTAAATGTGGCCCTAGTTTGTGTGCCTTTTGTGAGGTGATAGAAAGTGAGGAGTATGCTGCTTTTTGTGATGTTGTTGCACTTTAATCTTGTTCAAGAGTTTTCTTTCACAGATGTTTGTCCAACAAGTGTTTAATGATAGCTTTGAGTCTGCTATATGTGATGTTGTTGATTTTTTGTGTGTTGTTGGGTGCTTGAATGCCAGTTTGTTGTTGTGGTGTTATGGGCTGTGATGAGCTGTGTGTTGTGGTGGAGAGAGGTGAGGCAAACAGAAGTGAAGCCAGACCGGAAGGGTCAGACAGGAAGTCGGCGACACGCGGTCGAAGACTAGCACGTGGGGGGAGTCAGAAAAGAGAGAGGTTACGAGGAAGACATGTTCTGATCAGGAGCGATCGTGTACTCCGCTGTGGTCGACAAGGTAAGGTCCAACGTTTCATTCTGTCCTTTTGCTTCTTCTTGTCTTTTTTCCTCCATCACACCACAAGCTATTTCA
>NC_068985.1:62794926-62799189 GCF_001194135.2 Octopus bimaculoides | reverse complement strand
TAAGAAGAGCACACCTTCGTGCAGATCGGGGAAGAAGTTTGGGTAAAACCCCCAAATGCACGGTGCACATCACAATGGGGGAAAGGAACTATAACCTCCATCAATTCAAAGAACAACGTCTCAGTCGATGGCATGCCACGCCATGTTTTGGATGTGCGGAAGATTGTCAGTGCTTCAGAGGATGGAACCAGCTGCAGTGGGCAGGATGATGAAGACAGCAGCAGTAGGCAAGATGATGAAGGCAGCGCGCCAGGAACTCAGGCCAGTCCCGGGGTCGCACAGAGGGAGCAGTACCCTCCTCCCTGGTTGGCTGATTATGAAACGAATTAAGGTAGTTCGGGAGCGAGGAGTGGGGGGGGAGTCAGAAAAGAGAGAGGTTACGAGAAAGACTAGTTTTAGGAAGCTTTGTAAGGAAAATATGCTCGCGATATTTCAACCTTTCAATCCATGGCACAAATTACCCAAATTCAAATTCCACATTTAAGAGGATGACTTATTGGAGGCTATTATATTTATGAGCTAAATACAAGTGGTGTTAAAAGGAGCCAATAAATAATCTGACGAAGTAAACATCAGTTGAGCATATCTGAACAGGTGTACATGATAAATTCATTTTTCAATTATGTCCATAAGATATTTGTCAGTATTTGCAGAGATTGCATATACATGATATATATGTATTATGTATCAGTGCAGGCATGGCTGTGTAGTGCCGACCAAAGCCTTGAGAGTGAATTTGGTAGATGTAAACTAAAAGGAGCCTATTGTGTGTGTGTGTCTGTCTGTCTGCCACCATCACTTGACAATCTCTGAAACTAACCGGTTTGCCAAAAGAGTCCAACAGAATAAGCACCAGGCTTAAAAAAAGTAAGTACTGGGGTCAATTCAACCGACTAAAATTCAAAGCAGTGCCCCAGTATGGCCATAGTCTAATGACTGAAACAAGATACATGTGCACAAGTACACACACACACACACACACACATATATATGTATCATCACCATTTATTGTCCATGTTCCATGATGGCATAGGTTGGATAGTTTAACAGGATAAGATGGGTCTGAGGATTGTATTGTGTTCATTGGTCTGCTTTGACATTGTTTCTACAGCTGGATGCCCTTCCTAATGTCAACAATTCTACAACATGTACTACGTGTCTTTTTCATGGCACTAACAATACTGAGGTTGCCAAGCAGCCTGAAAGATTAGGAGCCCCTTCAAATAAATAAGGGTACAATAAAGATGAAGGCAGCTTTATACTAAATGATGGATTAAAGTATGAGGAAAAGAACCAGAACAGGTTTCTTGCTGTAGAGGAACTACATGGTTACTCACATAATAGAAAAGAGTGGGAGCAACCAGGTAGGGAAAGGTAGGGGCAAGTAGATAAATGATAGTGCAGAAATAAATGGAAGGGATGAACAGCAGCAGAACAGATACTCTCTCTCTCTCTCTCTCTCACATCTCTCAGTAGACATGAAAGAGAGAAAGAGAGATGTGGTGTGTGTATACCTCTTGTCTGTCCATAGCTTACATTGGATACAGTGTATAGAGTTTATACCTACTCCTTTTCTGCGTATCAAGCAAAACCTTTTCTCTGAAGGTACCTGAGTCCTGTCTTTTACCTACTTACTAAAAGGGTAATGGCACAGGAGAGTAAACAAGGTGAAATGTGGGTGGAGAGCACTACAAGAAATGAGGAAGGCTATCAAGTGAAATGGTTTCAGATAATGAGAAAGACAAGTGGTATTAGGAAAAGCTGATGAAGTATGCGATTCTGCCTACAATTACTTACAGCAGCAGAATACTGCAATTAGAGAGATGATTTGGTGGTGGTGGTGGTGGGGGTTTTGAGGAGGAAATTGAGTAAGGGAAGACAGTTGTGTGTGCATAACCTTAAACAATAACTTCAAAAAAATGCAACTCAAATCAAAGATTCATCAATAAACAATAGAACTAATGGAAATTAATTAATATCAAATTAGTAGGTTGCTTTTAATTTTTCCCAGGATACAATAAAAGCAGAAATACAAAAGTAACAAGTGAAAGTTATATTAATTTAATTCATCATCATTTAGCAGCTGTCTTCCATGCTGGCTTGGATTCAGCAGTTTGACAAGATGCAACAAGCAAGAGGAATTCATTGAGCTCCAATGTGTGTCTTGGAGTGGTTCCTATGGTTGAATAGCCTTCCTTATGCCAACCACTTTATAGATGATACTGGGTGCTTTTTTTGTGACATTAGTACCAAGTAACTTGCAAGGCAAAAAGGAAAAAACCTCCTCAATTAAGTGGGGTTATAGTAGATGGAGTGAGTGCAGCTTTATGCCAGATATTGAAAGGCTAAATTATGATTGAGGGACAAACACAGGTATCTTAGTACAGAAGAGACACATAGACACCTCACATTATATAGAAGTGCAGAGAGGGAAGTGGCTGGAAAAAGATGAAGATATTGGTAACAAGGTAAGATTAATTAATATTAGATTAATAGATTGCTTTTAGTCCTGGCTGAAAGTTTTATCTTCCAAAATATGAAAGAAAGATGAAATATTAAATATCAAATAACTCCTTGACATTATTTTCGTTCAAAGTTCTTTCTAGAATCATTCATAATCTAAAAATGTTATCTTTATTCAAGTGTGTAGTTACAGATTATATTAAAAAATACTGTGTATAATACTTACATTGCCAGCAAAGTCGTATTTAGCACGGACTTTCATCCGAGGAGCCTGCAAGAAAGGAAAAAATAGAAGTCTATTATGACTAACTAAAAGGAAGATCACTTTCTGGGCGGTTTTCTGCAAGTCCTTACATAATATTTACACATTTGACCCCAAATTCATGTAATTTTCACAATCTGTTATGACTAGTTTTCCTTTGTATCTTTTACTTGTCAAATAGTACTCACTCATTCAGAAAATAAATTTAGAGCATAACAAAAGTACTGCCTACCATCCGATGTTTGTTTCCTCATAACATTCTGAAAAAAGGATATTTTTCAATGAAATTTTCCACAAATACTTTTCTGATAGTGTAGATTACAATTATATTAGAACTTAATGTGAAAAAAGAAACAAAGGAGTGGGGTGTAGATATATGCATCTCAACTTTGTTTCCTCACGTTTTGAGGATTTGATTACAAATTTGTTGAAAAAAGAAAAAAATTATTTAGTGACCTGCATGATCCCTGCTACTTCTATCTTACTAAACTACCACATAATGGCTGAGCTACTTTTAAGTTTGGTTAAAAGAGAGAGATTAAGTCTGCGATAAAATAATGAAAGAAATATGTACTCAATAATTAGTGTTACCATTGTACATACTTTTCTGCAGATATCTTTCAGAGAATTTTTGAAACAGGGTGGAAAAGTCCTTAAAAGTAATTCCACACCTACCCTGCCACATAATTCTAATCTACATCATCAAAACATATGAGGGAATAAAGTCAAAATGTGTGAAATATTGTCCCACCCCACCCTGGCTCCCAATTTTTTTTAACATCAAATTCCACTATGATTGCATTCTACAAAACCTGAGAGGTATTTGTTGAAAATTTCCTTCAAAATAACTATTTTTCTAAAAGTTATTAGGAAACAAAGTTGAAGTGAGTAAATGATCTGAAACTCCTTTCCCTCAACCCCACAGAAAACTTTCACTACAAATTCCAATATAATCATAATTTACACCACCTGAAACATATTTGTACAAAATTTCATTTAAAAAAATGCACTTTTTTCAGAAAGTTATGAGGAAACAAGTCACGTGGGAGGCACACTGCTATAGTTATGCCTGAGTATATACAGAGGTTTTAAAAAACACTATCTCACAGTTAGATAACTATGCTGCTGTGAATAAAAATTTGAAGTTGAAATCTTTGGTCAATTATAAGTACTGGGCAATGCCCCAAGATGGTCACAGTCAAAGGACTGAAACAAATAAAATTGTAATAAAAGAAGTTCAAAACATTTTTATTAAAAATATATTAAAATTGGAATTTATAAGAATTTTCAAGACAGGGTAGGCTTAAATAACTGCTGTCTTTCAGTAAAAGTTACATCCTCCAAACTATTAAACAAGCAGCTTTCTTTATTCTAACTTCTTGACAGAATTCAAGCCAATCACACCGTGACAAGACTTTTGGTTGCAGTCACGAGAGTTCCAAAGATTTGTGAAAATATGAGATTTGCGTGTGTGTGTGTGTGTTTGTGTATGCAAATGGAGGTGTGTGAGCATGTGTTCACACATGTGCTTGTTTTAC
>NC_068985.1:62789112-62794914 GCF_001194135.2 Octopus bimaculoides | reverse complement strand
CGATGCTAGCATAAGTTAGGCTAATATACTATTGAGGTGTGTTCCTCAGCTGGATGACCTTTCGACCACTAATGCTTACTTGACTTTCAAATAAGGGATCTCTTATTTCACACATCTCAAAAACAGCAAAGCCTAGGGAACTGACATCATCATCGGTTGTAGCTAAATGACTTTTAGAGAAACACAAATGTAATCTAGGAGCACATACACATGCATACATTCTCACATGTTACGTATGTTTATACATACATACATAACCAAATAACAGGCTTCTTTCAGTTTCCATCTTCCAAATTCATTCACAGGGCTTTGGTTGGCCCACAACTCAAGGCACCATATGGTGGGGCTCAACCTGAAACCAATGTAGTTGGGAAGCAATTACTTAACCATACACACATCCTTGTCCCATGCGCTCCCTACCATTCAATTCTCTCATGTATTCTTACCCAGTCGCCAAATGATGATTATGCATTGCTAAGCTAAGACTCGTTTTTCGATCTTTCATTCATTCATTCGCCATTAACACTTTAAATGTACTGTTTACTAACAGCTAATTTTTCTCAGAAGCTAACTAATTAAATTAAGATAATTACTCGTTTCTTGGCCTGTTTAATTTCTTATTCCTCGTTTCTCTAGCTTAATTTCTCATTCGCCATGAACACTATGAATAAATACTATACAAAACACTCCTGCTACTTTTGTTAGATCCTTGTACCATTTCCCCAAATTAAACTCGCTTGTTCGCAGTGCGCCCACCCTGTCCTGCCCCCACCAACAATACCGGATATCTCAATTTTTACCCCCCCCCCCCCGATCTTTATCTCTATATCACTCTCTCCTACCACCATTACCTGTTGTCTCTTCTCTCCACTGCTCCACTGGGCTGTTCTCTATATGTTACCTGTACTCTTCCTCTCTCTCTCCTGGGACATATGCAACTAACTCAGTTGCCCTTCATTTTGCTTCATTCTGTCTTGCGATTTCTCACCACCATTACCAGATGTCTCTTCTCTCAATCACCCTTCCTCTCTGGTGCTGTTCCCTATACTACCTGCACCCCCACTCTCTCCCCAAAATACGCAACTCGGTTAGCTGCCTATCTACTTAACCGTCTATTCTTCATTTCGTTTCGTCCCGCCTAGAAATATTCCAACAACTACCCAGTAATTTTCATTGCACATATCAAGTGAAGGTGACAGCTAATGGCTGTACATGTGTGCTTGTTCACCTGTATCTGTGTGCATGCATGCTTGTGTGTATGTATGGATGAACTTGCTTTCTCTCTCTCTGTCTGAAATCACCCCCCACCTCTTACGATGACCATAATACTTATACTCACAAAAGATGAACTTGCTTCCTTTCTCTCTCTCTCTCTCTGTCTGAAATCACATTAGAGTAAAGAAACAAGCCTGGAAAGGTGGGGGTAGCAGGGAACTGTACCAGGTAGCCAAAAGGGAGGCTGGGCAGCAGGTATACATAGCCAAGGGTGAAGCAGAAAAGAAGTTTGCTTAAGTCCAGCGATGTGAAGATGAGAAAATTGAGGTATTTCGGATTGCAAGACAGTGTGCGAGAGAAAATTGTAATGTCATAGGAGAGATATGTGACCGCATGGATGATGGTGTACTTGATTTTAATGATTCGGAAAAGAAAGAGGCTTGGAGAAGCCATTAGGAAAGACTGCTGAATGTGGAGAATGAATGGGAGGAGGAGCGCCTGCCAAATGTTGACCCAGTAGACAGCTCCCTAGTAGATAAAGCAATTAAGGGTATGAAGCCAGGAAAAGCCCCGGCCCATCAGGAATCACTGCTGAGATGCTTAAAACATCTGGTGGTGTGGGCTATGGCCTAGTCACCCACATTGTAAACCAGGTAGTTTATGATGGAGTCATACCCAATGACTGGCGTAGCAGCACCATAGTCAACTGCTACAAAGGTAAAGGTGATGCTCTAGAAAGAAATAACTACAGAGGTATCAAATTGCTGGATCAGGTGATGAAGGTCACTGAGAGGGTCATAGCCCATCTCATTAGGAAGAGAGTCTGCTTAGATGAGATGTAGTTCAGTTTTGTGCCGGGTAGAAGCACCACTGATGCTATATTCCTGGTTTGACAACTGCAGGAGAAATACCTAGCTAAAGATAAAAATCCTATACTTAGCTTTTGTGGACTTGAAGAAAGCCTTTGATAGGGTCCCCTGATCCCTTATCTGGTGGGCGATGCAGAAACTGGGGATTGACGAATGGTTAATAAGGACTATACAGGCCCTATACAGAGTAAGGTTAGTATTGGCAATGAGTATAGTGAAGAATTCTGGGTAGAAGTAGGGGTCCACCAAGATTCAGCCCTCAGTCCCCTTTTATTCATCATAGCCCATCCAAGCAATAACAGAGGAATTCAAGACAGGTTGCCCCTGGGAGCTCCTCTATGCTGATGACCTGGCCCTCATAGCAGAATCACTACCAGAACTAGAAGAAATTTCAGATGTGGAAGCAAGGTTTAGAGTCTTAGAGTTAATGTAGCAAAGACCAAAGTTCTAATAAGTAGGAAGGCGAACACATCACACACACCCTGCTCAATCTGTAGAAAAGGTGTAGGTAGAAACTCCTTAAGATGTACCCAGTGTAAGCTATGGACACATAAGAGGTGCAGCAACATCAAAGGAAGATTAACAGGGAGGATAGCTGTCGTGTGCGCCAGATGCATAGGGTCAATAAACACCACAGATGCTCAGAAAATAGATTCCATCACACTCCAGGGGGAGAAACTAGAAGTATTTGATAGCTTCCGCTACCTAGGTGATCAAGTTAGAAGGGGTGGATGCTCAGAGAGTGTTACCACTAGAATAAGAATAACCTGGGCAAAGTTAAGAAAGCTTCTACCCCTACTGGTGACAAAGGGCCTCTCGCTCAGAGTAAAAGGTAGATTGTACGATGCATGTGTGCAAACTGCCATGCTTCACGGCAGTGAAACATGGGCCGTGACTGCGGAGGACATGCGTAAGCTCGAAAGAAAGGAAGCTAGCATGATCTGCTGGATGTGTATGTCAATATGCACACACGACAGAGTGTAAGCGCCCTGAGAGAAATGTTGGACATAAGAAACATCAGATGTGGCGTGTAAGAAAGACATTTGCGCTGGCATGGTCATGTAGTACAGGTGGATGAGGAGAGCTGTGTGAAGAAGTGCCACTCCCAAACAGTTGAAGGAATCCAGGGTAGAGGGAGACCCAAGAAGACATGGGATGAGGTGGTGAAGCATGACCTTCGAATGTTGGACCTCACAGAGGCAATGACAAAAGACCGAGACCTCTGGAGATATGCTGTGACTGCGAAAACCTGGCAAAGAAAGTGAGTTCATGGCTGTATCCTACACCAGTTTCGCATAACCAGCCCCAACCCATTCAAAAAGTACCTTGGATCGTAAGGCGACCTGCTGTGCTTGAGGAGACCTATTGAGTCAAGTACATCAACATCAAAATGAAAACCAAATGGAAATTGCAGTTGTGATACCCGTGCCGGTGGCACATAAAAAGCACCATCTGAACGTGGCCGATGCCAGAGCCGCCTTGACTGGCTTCCATGCCGGTGGCACGTAAAAAGCACAAACCGATCGTGGATGCTGCCAGCCTCCTCTGGCCCCTATGCCAGTGGCACGTAAAAAGCACCCACTACACTCATGGAGTGGTTGGCATTAGGATGGGCATCCAGCTGTAGAAACACTGCCAGATCAGACTGGCACCTGGTTCAGCCTCCTGGTTTTCCAGACCCCAGTCGAACTGTCCAACCCATGCTAGCATGGAAAACGGACGTTAAACGATGATGATGATGATGATGACATAAGTGTATGTGTGTGTAGGTAGGTGTCGCAGGTTGTTTGTGAGCACAACAATTACCATTCAATACATGCTGCACAAGTTTGTCATCAATGACTAAACAACTGATATGACCAGCTGTCTAGATCGGCGAGAAGAGTTACTAGACACACAAGACAAAAACAATATTTGTAAAAAGGACAGATAAATGATTATCTAACTACAGAGTGAGGTCTTAGTAATTCTGTATTGGTGTTCAGAGAAACTGTAAGACTACTAGGAGTGAGGTATCCCTTATAGGAATGTTTGTTTGTGTGTGTATACGGACCCTTATGATGCTACGGCTGTAAATGAACATCAATGTCACATACATGTGCTTATTTTCAGCCTTCTGTGAAAAACACATCTGGCCAAAGGGAAATATCAACTTGCTTGGAAACAGTTGAGAATTGACAATGGGAAGGACATCTGACCATAGAAAATCTGCCCCAACAAGTTCCATTTGACCCATGTGAGAATGGAGAAGTGGATGTTAAACAATGGTGATAAGATAGTTATGTGTACATATTAGAACAAACAGGAGAAACAAATTAATGTGTATATTTTTTATAGTAGTTTTAATCAGTAGAAATTTACGAAAGTAACTCAAGGACCTAGAGTTTCATGAATAATGAACCTTTCATAACTTTCTGTTTATTAAAAATAAGTGTATTTGCATGTGTCATCATCATCACCATTTAATATCCATGTTCTATATTGGCATGGATTGGACAGTTTCACAGGAACCAATGCATCCAAAGACTGCATTGTGCTCCAATGTCTATTTTGGTATGGCTTCTGTAGCTAGATGCTCTTCCTATTGCCAGCCACTGGGTGCTTCTTTCATGCCACCAGCATTATTAATGTTGCTACTACGCAGCTTGCAAAACTACAAAACCCGAGAGAGATGTGGGGATTGGCTTTCTACAAGATGAGGGTTTAGAGTATGAGAGAATAGGGACAGAACAAGTTCTTGAAGAAGAGCTGCAGGGCTACACACAATTAGTAGGGGAGGGAGAGAGTGATGAGTAGGAGCTGCAGAAAGATAGATGAAGTGTTCAGGTGGTCTCTTAAGGCATGTGATAAGAAGTGGATGGGTGAGGCTGTTGTAAGATTGTATGAAGAACAGAAGATGAAGGGATGAAGAGGCAGGTTGTAGCTGTAAAAGAAGTTAGAATTGAAGAGTAATGGCTGATGAATCATGAATTGGGGAGGATAGAGATGCAGAAGAAAGTTGGTGGAGGGAAAAGCGGCAGGATAGTAATGATACAGTTGACAGATAGACAGACAAAGGACAAATGTGGAAGTGTGGCTAAGAAGCTTGCTTCCCAACTACATAGTTTCAGGTTCAATGCCACTGCATAGCATCTTGGGCAAATATCTTCTACTAAAGCACCAGGCCAATGAAAGCCTTGTGAATTTAGTAGACTGAAACAGAATGAAGTCTGTCATATCTTTTATCTTTTGTTTCAGTTATTAGACTGCAGCCATGCTGGGGCACTGTCTTGGAGAGTTTTTTAGTTGAATGAATCACCACCAGTACTTAATTTTTTAAGTATGGTACTTATTCTATTTGTCTCTTTTGCCAAACTACTCAGAGGAGTGGTGGTAGAAGACAAACACAGACATAAAAGCATGCACGCACACACACATTTCCATCCACCAAATTCACTCACAAGGCTTTAGTTGGCCCAAGGCCATAGTAGAAGACACTTGCCCAAAGTGCCAAGCAGTGAGACTGAACCCGGAACCATGTGGTTGGAAAGCAAGCTTCTTACCACAGTCACACCTGCACCTATCTATATCTATAAAGCTGAATTTGTGAGTATGTGTGTTGCATCTATAGAAATCCACATTTTCCACTTTTTCGTAAAATTTTTTACATCAATGGAATTTTCTCGATGTGAACTTTCCAGCGCAGTAATTAGATTTTTAAAATTCCGTTTACCTTGTG
>NC_068985.1:62788850-62789102 GCF_001194135.2 Octopus bimaculoides | reverse complement strand
TTTTCTCGATGTGAACTTTCCAGCGCAGTAATTAGATTTTTAAAATTCCGTTTACCTTGTGTGATTTAAGGGAGATTTGGCTGTTGTTTCTAGCAACTTTTATATTTCTTCCTTTCTACCTGGAACAACGTTCTTACACACGCGCTCAACAGAGAAAGTGATACATACAATGTCATAGATTAAACTTTCTTCTCAGTATTCTTTACCTATTTTTCATAACATTGATACGTAAAAACACACACAACTACACAT
>NC_068985.1:62784344-62788840 GCF_001194135.2 Octopus bimaculoides | reverse complement strand
ATTTTTCATAACATTGATACGTAAAAACACACACAACTACACATACGTGATCTGTGACAACAACATACACATTGCTCCCGTTCTCCCCCTCTTCCTCTCTCAAACGTATACACATGCAAGTAAACACAATCATTCACAAAAATATAACTCATGTTCGTCAATGTGGCATAACTACAGAGTTGTACCCACCGACTTTGGAAGGTCATAACTTTCATAAAAATGAATATTTTTTAATGAAATTTTCTATGCATATATTATTTATTATGTAGATTCCAAATATACAAAAATTTTCGGTGAAAGTGTTTTGGGAGGGGGTAGGGGACAATTTTCGGAAACTACACTTAAATTCCTCTTAACTTCCAGGAAAATGAATATTTTTTCGTGAAATTTTCTACAAATATACCTTGATGTATGTACATTTCGAGCATGTAGGAATTTTGAAGGAAACAACTGCAGGTTATTTTTGAGAAGTGTTCCCCACTCGGTGGTGTTTTGGAGCAAGTTATCCATATTTGTTTCATTTTTCTCTATTATGTGCGTATGTGCATCCGTAGATTTCTAATGAAGTAATAGGCAGTGAAGAGAAACCGTCATAAGAAAACTTTAACTACCTCTATTCCTTTCTCCCCCTCTCTCGCTCTCTCAAACGCATACATGTGCAAGTACACAATCATTCAGTAAAATATAACTCATGTTCGTCAATATACCACGATTTTCACTAGGGTGTTAGGGTGAGGGTTAGGGTTTAGGGTGAGGGTTACGGTTAGGGTTATGATTAGTGTTACGGTTACGGTTAGGGTTTAGTGTTAGTGTTAGGGTTTAATGTTAGTGTTAGGATTAGGTAATTGTGCGGGTGTTAATCTGAAAAATTACAGATATGTGAAAAGTACCGACCCTGCCATCTATTATAACTTTTGTTGTTCTGTTTAATATATACATAGATTATGCCTCCAAAGAAGAGAGTTTGCTGGGGAAAGACAGCAACCGGTTTAAAATGACTGCAACAATTCACCACATTCCAGAAGCTACTTTGAACATAATGCAAAATGGTGCATCAACATCTTCTGCCCAATCTGATAGAATTCTGGCAGAACTGTGTAGCAACAGATCGCCAGCAATTGCTTCATCACAAATTGCCATCCTAGCTCCTGCAAAAAGGGATTACCCTGCTATGTATAATCAGGGCAGCGCAAAAAGTTGTTTTGCACAAGCATTTCTATAGCCAATTAGACGGATGAAATTTACGTATGCTTAATAATGTTACGCAAAACAGCCTTCAGACTTTCCCTATTAATTTCATCGTCTTTTGAATTATGAACATACTTACATCATAAGGGTTTTTTCGTTGTAAGGCTTTCTTTTTTAGTTGATTTTCACCTAGCAAGACTTATCGTAGATGGCGTAATAAGTCACACCAGCACAAAGTCAGGTTATACTGCTAGTATTATATATCTTTGTGTGTGTGTGTGTATGAGTGTGTGTCCGTGTGTCCTCCTTTTGACATTACATTGAGAGAAAGAGAGAGATATATAAAAGTGAATCATTACATAAAATTCTATTTTCAGTTACTGCTGCCCTTGTAAATTCTGTTAACTTTATTTTAGTTCTTGGGAGTATTAAAACAAGAGTGCAAAAAGATCTCTGGGAATTTTATATGCTGATCATGTCATTGCAAAATGTGTTGAAAAACTGCAGAAGAAAATTTTGAATCAGAAGAATAGTCTAGGATCTAAAAGATTAATGGTCATTGGCACAAAGGCCAAAACCTAATAGAGACATTGATTATAACATCACCCTTATAAAGGGCTCTAATAAAAAAAATCGAATAAACTAAATTGTACATTACATTGCACTACAAAATATATCTACAGATTTTAGTCAATACTGTAATGGTTATACTGTATATGCAACATATTTGTGCACAGAAAAAGAAAGATCAACCAGGCTAGTTTCAATCCAGTGTTGGGATTTCATCAGTGACTAAGTACCTTCTTTAACTGTCCATAGAGATATTGATTACAGACTTGTACAAATCTGTATAAAAGTCTGCTGACAAACCTATATAAATCCCTCTTTCTATCAAATAAGATACAAGGTGTTACTATCATTATTTTGGTGTCTACAATTTACAGATATACCATCTCAAACCCATACTGTTTACTATAGTGTTCCAGACTATAACATGGGAACTGAAGATCAGTTGACTAGGAGAAATCCCCTATGACAGATTTAATTATTGTGGCTGAATCTGTCATAGATTTAGAGAAGAAATTCCAAATGTGGAAGCAAAGCGTGAGAATCAAAAATAAATCCTAGTAAACCTAGCAAAACTACTGTTTAACAGGAAAGAAAGGTAAGGCTCTACTATCTTCTGTAAAATGGCCATAATATGTAGAAATGGTGTAAGTAGGAATTCCATATGGTGTACCCTAACTATGGGTGCACATGAGATACAGTGAGATTACAGACAGGTTGACAGACAAGGTAGATTTGCTGTGTACATATACAGCAGTAGTTAGCTGTAAAGGAATACATGAAATAAATTCCTTCAAAGCACAGAAAGTGTCTTGGAAATAGTTCATAGCTTTTATTACTTAAGTAATGTTTGGAAAACATTGCCAAAGTAGGAATGGCTGTTACTTTTTACTGAAAACAAAAGATTACTATTTCAGAGTGAAGGGTAGACAGTATGAAGCACAATGTTGTATGGTAGTGAGTTGTAGGACTTGCAAGGAGAAGATTTACAAAAACCTGGAAGTAATAAGGTAAAGCATATTTAATTATCACCTTGAATAATGTTATTGTGCATGAACAGAGTATAGATGACATGAGAAGAGTTAAAAACTAAGGTACAAGTGAAATCAGTTGTAGTGTGCAAGAAAGAAGACTGTATTGATATGGGTCTGTGATGTGGATGACAGTTGGGTAAAAATGAGCCCAATGTAGATGACGCTTGTAGAAGAGGGGGAACAAAAGAATATATAAGATGAAGTAGTGAAGATTGATCTCAAGAAACTGAACCTCACAAAGAAGATAAAGGACTAATCTTTGGTGAAATGTTGCACTGGAAATGTTTGCTCAACCCAGACAAGCATAAAAATAACAGTGGTGATAGAGGTTGGGATGAATAATAGACATTTGGGTCTCTTGTCTATTATGTACATGTTAAGTTTCCTTAACCCTTTCGTTACCAAACCGGCCAAAGCCGCCCGAAAAAATTTTGGTTCATGTGACCAAGCCGCCCAAAACCGCCCGCAATCACATATTCATATTTAAATGAGAATATCAGAGCGAATCTCGTTAGTACATTCGTGAAAACACGTGATTATACTGCGAAAACAGTTCAGCTATAGTTTTGTACAACGATCGACGTGTTATTTTAATTTTGTGAGATTTTTTTCCAAATTTGTTCCTATCGTGTTTTTAAAATTTGTAATTCTGACAAAAAATGGATACCAATTTTATTCTGTCAAGCAACGAGTCAGAATTCGAAGGATTTTCCATTGAAGACCTTGATAAATCTAACTCTGTAACTGAAAAAAAAAAAAAGCATGTGGTATTTGATACTGAATCTGAGGTTTCATTTTCCGAAAGGGAAAGCAGTGAATCTGAGAGCTCCGATAGCGATAAAGAGAATGAATTAGTACCTGAATGGAGTGAAAATTTAAAAACTCCTTCTTTCAGTGATTTTTCTGAACAAACTGGACCAAGCCACAGTCTTACCCAGGAGAGTAAAGCTTTAGACTATTTCTCGTTAGTACATTCGTGAAAACACGTGATTATACTGCGAAAACAGTTCAGCTATAGTTTTGTACAACGATTACAGCAGAAACAAACCATTACGCTGAAAGTAAACAAAGCGTAAAAAAGGATAGCTTGTGGTTTCCCACAAACTTGAATGAAATTAAGGCATATTTTGCCATAAATATTATTATGGGCATTAGAAAGTTACCCAGAATAACAAATTACTGGAGTAGTGATGAACCCTTTGGAGACAAATATGTCTCGAGTTTAATAACGAGGACACGATTTTTGAAATTGACTCAATGTCTACATATAAGAGACACAAGCAGTACACCAGTACGTGGAGAACCAGACTTTGATCCCTTATTTAAAATAAGACCCCTCATTGACTGTGTCCAAAACACATATAAAACAGTTTATAGACCAGGGAGACATTTATCAATTGATGAGGGTATGGTAGACTATAAAGGCTGAGTGCGTTTTCGACAGTATATGCCAGGAAAGCCCACAAAATGGGGGATCAAAGTTTGGAAGATTTGTGAATCAAATACTGGGTACTGCTCTGGATTTGAATTTTACACAGGAAAAAGAGACAATTATGTAAGTCAGCATGGCCTAAGGTATGATGTGGTCTGGAATTTATCACTTCCATACCATAACCAGGGCCGTATATTATTTTTTGACCGCTTTTTCAGTTCGGTCAAACTTGCGGAGAATTTAGATACTGTGGCAACACGTTCATGTGCTACACT
>NC_068985.1:62782537-62783594 GCF_001194135.2 Octopus bimaculoides | reverse complement strand
GGCAGGGGATGGTGGTGAACCCTGCTGTACTCTTTCACCACAACTTTCTCTCACTCTTACTTCCTGTTTCTGTTGTGCCTGTAATTCAAAGGGTCAGCCTTGTCACACTGTGTCATGCTGAATATCCCCGAGAACTACGTTAAGGGTACACGTGTCTGTGGAGTGCTCAGTCACTTGCACGTTAATTTCATGAGCAGGCTGTTCTGTTGATCGGATCAACTGGAACCCTCGACGTCATAAGCGACAGAGTGCCAACAACAACAAATATGAATATTACTAATGCATTTATACTATATACCAAATTGGGACTGGCTTGAAAGCGATGCGACCATCTGCAACGCAACTAAGAGCTGGTTATTCCTCAAAAAAAAAAATAAAATAACTGTAGGGAGAAAAAGCAAAGCCTGCCAGAGAGATATCCCTTTGAATTCAGCCGATTGCCATAAATTTTTAAAAATCGAGGGTCGCAAAAAGCAGTGTCGTGAATGCCTTCATCAAAAAAGGAAAGCTCCTAGTGGAAGGGCTGTTGGAACAACTTTCCAATGTGCATTCTGCAAGGTTGCATTATGTAGAGCAGGGTGCTTTACAAGTTTTCATGATAGAAATATTGTTTGATTTGTATATATGTGTGATTTGATTTTTATAAATATTTTCAAATTTACTTCGTTTTTATTTTAATTTACCTGTTATTTTAATTTACCTGTAAGATGAGTGACGAATTTTGATTAATTTCTTTTGTAAATCATTATTGTATATTCCTGTGTATCTATGTATGTGGGAGAGCTTACTTAATCTAGTTGATGGTGTGTGTGTATTTTATTTTCTAGTTTTCTTCACAAACAAATTCCAGTCTTTTGTTTTATTTATACCTTTATGGTACACCTGTCTTTTGTGTTTAAATTCACCTGATGAATCAGTAATGTGTACAACTCTTCTATAGTAAAATTTTGCTGTATACCCAATTGAATATTAGCTAATAACCCATTTTCTATAGCGATGTTTGAACAAAAATTTTAATAATTTTATATTTTGTTGAATTTACCTGTATTTACCTGTA
>NC_068985.1:62780305-62782527 GCF_001194135.2 Octopus bimaculoides | reverse complement strand
ACAAAAATTTTAATAATTTTATATTTTGTTGAATTTACCTGTATTTACCTGTAATTAGAGTCACTTTGTGACAAAAATTATGGTATAGAATTGGTTGAGAACCTTTCATTAAACTATCTTCCAAAAATCACATTAAAATGTTGATAAATAAAAACGTTAGAGTTGTTTAATGAAACCAGACTAAATTTATGATTATGTTAGAAATTAATTGAAACACATAAGGGATGTATTTTGGTTAGAAATATGGTAACAAAAGGGTTAATATGAAAAGTTTATAACATTAGCAACCGCACTTCCCAATCATGCCTCACCTCTCTCCTATGAAAGATAGAAAGGCATTGAATCTGTGTATACTTAATCTGTCACACTACCATCACCCTCTTTAGTACTAGCCATCACTCTCTCCAATTAATTCCACTCCTGTCACACATCATCAACAGCTATCACCTATAATTTGTTAACCAATCACTATCACATAATCACCCATCTTCAACCTCTCACTGATTTGTTGATATACATCACATTCTCTCCCTTTTCCATTGCCCTGTATCTGACTGTCTCTTTTTCCATCACATATTTCATAATGTTTCCATTCAATTTCCTTGCTAACAACCCACATGCAGCTGCCAATCACAAACTCTCTTTCTTTACTCTCTCTCTATCATTTACTAACGTCACTCCTATTCAATCTCTTTACCAACAACCATTATCAGTCTTTTGCCTTTCCATCACACTATCATATCATCCACAGGAGAAAAAAGAAACAATAAGAGGGAAACACAAGGAAGAGAGGCTGAAAGAACTCTGGCACTGGTGACTGAATGGAGACAACACATAGTAAAGGAAACAATTCAGCATAGTGCTGGCACCATAATCAATGCAATAAATGTAAGATGGTTGGTGATAGAAAGGGCAGCTGATTCTCATATTCCTATTTTTGCTTTGTTATTTTAATATATTTTTTAAGAGTGGGAAGGGCAATACACCTGACCCTTTCATTAGGTCTCCAAGATTAGTGAAAGATGCAGTCCTAAAAGCTAAGTTGAACCACTGCAACAGAGACAACTCAAGGTGCCCAAGGATCAGGTGTTGATGTTAAACTAGGCAGCGACAGAGTGGAAGGTACTGAAGGACCAGGTAGTGCTCATGGCAGTGTATCCTAAAGTAATCCTTCAATTAAATCACCAAGCTACACTTGACCATTGCCTTCAGAAAGATTTCATACACTTTTTCTGATAAACTTACAGACTAACCTTGGGGTAAATCACCATGTTTTAATTTTCACCTAAGTAACTTTCACCATTGTAAATCAGCAATAATCTCCTCTAATCTAGCAATTATTTCCAACATTACATCAATTTCAGAGATATTTCACTGAAGAAATACATACAAATATATACTTACAGGTGCAATTAAGCAAGTGCTGTCTAGATAATGTGTTTTGTAAAATGCCAATAAACTGGGCATACTATTGAATTCATGATCACCAATCTTAAATGTTGCAATTCCACCTAGTTGAGACCTATTGATTATATAATGGCTCATCTTGCAGTCTTCTCTGAAAACAAACAAATAAAGAGCTGCATTAACATTTTAAAAGTTTCAATAAAATTCAATGTTAAAATTTCTTTCAAAAAACGAATAAAGCATAATTATTTAAACTTCATTAAAAAATATTTTAAATACTGAACCTATATTTTAAGACATTCCAAGTCATATTATCTTCAACAAATAGAATAAAATGTAAGTAGAAAAACAACTGTTTCTAATTTTCATTTGATTTACTGAAGAAATAGTAAAAACAAAAAAAAGTCTAAAACAATATGAATATCTAGATAGCATCTTTCATTTAAATTCAGCTTTATTTATTATTTTAAATGGAAGGTGCTCATCAATTCAATTTTATATTAAGCAGTACAATGTTAGAGAGAGAGAGAAAATTAACAGCTTACTTCACTGATAACACAAGGTTTCCTCTCATAGTCTGGCTTTCACGAACAAGGAATATTCCACTGCTGGTCTCATTCTTCAGAATATCATTGGCTTCCTCTCGTGCCATAGGCCCAAAGAACCAACTGTAAAAAGTATACAAAGGCACACATAGAAGAACACACCATAATTCTTAGTATATCTAATATATCAAGTTCATTTCTAACACACATGAAGTTGGTATATTTTTTCATCTATGTCAATGAGGAATTAACTAAGTCTATCACTATTCC
>NC_068985.1:62775620-62777668 GCF_001194135.2 Octopus bimaculoides | reverse complement strand
AAGGCCAGTCAAGCGGTACTGGCAACGGCCACGCTCAAAATGGTGTATTTCACGTGCCACCTGCACAGGAGCCAGTCCAGTGGCACTGGCAACGATCTCACTCGAATGTCTTTACACGTGCCAGGAAGGCGACGTTGGGCACAGGTGCCATCACGATTTCACTTTCGCTTGCCCCAACAGGTCTTCACAAGCCGAGTTTCGTGTCCAATGGAGGAGACGACGTTGGCATGGGTGCCAGTCGTCGAATTTAGTTAGATTTCAATTTCACTTGTCTCAACAGGTCTTTGCAAGCGGAGTTTAGTGTCCAATGAAAGAAGGTACACATAAGTGAGCTGGCTACACCCCTGGAAGAGGCCTTGGATTTAGGTCTCAATTGGCCTGCCGGGTCTTCTCACGCACAGTGTATTTCCAAAGGTCTCGGTCACAATTCGTTGCCTTGGTGAGGCCCAATGTTCGAAGGTCGTGCTTCACAACCTCATCCCAGGCCTTCCTGGGCCTACCTCTTCCACAGGTTCCCTACACTGCTAGGGTGTGGCACTTTTTCACACAGCTATCCTCATCCATTCTCGCCACATGACCATACCAGTGCAATCGTTTCTCTTGTACACCACAACTGATGGTTCTTAGGTCCAACTTTTCTCTCAAGGTACTGATACTCTGTCTAGTATGCACACTGACATTACACATCCATCGGAGCATACTGGTTTCATTCCTTGTGAGCTTACACATGTCCTCAGCAGTCACAGCCCATGTTTCACTGCCATGAAGCATGGCTGTTCGTACACATGCATCATACAGTCTGCCTTTTACTCTGAGAGAGAGACCCTTTGACACCAGCAAAGGTAAGAGCTCTCTGAACTTTGCCCAGGCTATACTTATTCTAGCAGCTACACTTTCAGCGCACCCTCCCCCACTACTAACTTGGTCCCCTAGATAGCGGAAGCTATCAACTACGTCTAGTTTTTCTCCCTGGAATGTGGCAGAAGTTATTTTCTGCACATTTACAGTATTTATAGCTCCTGAACATCTGCTACATACAAAAACTAACTTCCTAGTTAACCTTTCTTTGATATTGCTGCACCTCTTCTGTGTCCATAGCTTGCACTGGGAGCATCTTATAGAGTTTCTACCCACGCCTTTTCTACAGATTGAGCAGGGCCATCTACCTGAAGGGGTTTGTGTGTTGTTTACCTTCCTACTTATTAGGACTTTGGTTTTAGCCAGGTTGAATCTAAGCACTTCGACTCTAGTCCTTGCTTCCACACCTGAAACTTCTCTAGTTCTGATAGTGACTCAGCAATTAGTGCAAGGTCATCAGCATAGAGGAGCTCCCAGGGGCATCCTGTCTGGAATTCCTCTATTATTGCCTGGAGGACTATGATAAAAAGGAGGGGGCTGAGGACTGAACTTTGGTGGACCCCTACTTCTACCCGGAATTCTTCACTGTACTCGTTGCCAACCCTCACCTTAGTGATAGCGTCTCTGTACATGGCTCGCACACCTCTCACTAACCATTCTTCTATCCCTAGTTTCCTCATTGACCACCAGATAAGGGATCGGGGGACCATATCAAAAGCTTTCTCCATGTCAACGAAAGCCAGGTACAGAGGTTTATCCTTGGCTAGATATTTCTCCTGCAGCTGTCTTACCAGAAAAATGGCATCAGTGGTGCTTTTACCTGGCAAGAATCCAAACTTGGAAATGAGTACAGCAATGAATTCCGGGTAGAGGTAGGGGTCCACCAAGGTTCCGTCCTCAGCCCCCTCTTATTTATCATAGTCCTCCAGGCAATCACAGAGGAGTTCAAGACAGGTTGCCCCTGGGAGCTCCTCTATGCTGATGACCTTGCCCTAATTGCGGAGTCACTATCAGAACTAGAGGAGAAGTTTCAGGTGTGGAAGCAAGGTCTAGAATTGAAGGGCCTTAGTGTCAACCTAGCTAAAACCAAAATCCTAATAAGTAGGAAGGTAGATAAAACACAAACCCCTTCAGGTAGATGGCCCTGCTCAGTATGTAGAAAAGGAGTAGGTAGTAACTCTATAAGATGT
>NC_068985.1:62773856-62774400 GCF_001194135.2 Octopus bimaculoides | reverse complement strand
AATTATATACACACACATATTTATATATATATAAATATATATATATATATATATACATATATATATATATATCATCAACATCGTTTAACGTCTGCCTTCCATGCTAGCATGGGTTGGACGATTTGACTGAGGACTGGCGAACCAGATGGCTGCACCAGGCTCCAATCTGATCTGGCAGAGTTTGTACAGTGCTTTTACGTGCTACCGGCACAAGGGCCAGTCAGGCGGTACTGGCAACGGCCATGCTCAAAATGGTGTTTTTTACGTGCCACCTGCACAGGAGCCAGTCCAGCAGCACTGGCAATGACCATGCTCGAATGTTTTTCAAGTGCCAGTTAGGCAACGCTGGTAACGATCACACTCAAATGGTGCTATTTATGTGCCACTCGCACGGATGCCAGACAGCTGCTCTGGCAATGATTACGCTCGGACGTTGCTCTTAGCGCTCCACTGGCACAGATGCCAGTCATCAAATTTGGTTCAATCACGATTTCGATTTCCCTTACCCCAACAGGTCTTCGTAAGCCGAGTTTAGTGTCCAATG
>NC_068985.1:62767022-62769522 GCF_001194135.2 Octopus bimaculoides | reverse complement strand
TTATCATAGTCCTCCAGGCGATCACAGAGGAAATCAAGACAGGTTGCTCCTGGGAGCTCCTCTATGCTGATGACCTTGCTCTAGTTGCTGAGTTACTATCAGAACTAGAGAAGTTTCAGGTGTGAAAGCAAGGTCTAAAATTGAAGGGCTCTAGAGTCAATCTAGCAAAAATTAAAGTCTTAAGTAGGAAAGCAGACAAATCACAAATCCCTTCAGGTAGATGGCCCTGCTTGATCTGTAGAAAAGTCAGAGGTAGAAACTCCTTAAGATATACCTGTGTAAGCTCTGGACACAAAGGTGCAGCAATATCAATGGAAGGCTAACTGGGAAAATATTTTTTGTGTGTGGCAAATGCTCAGGAGCAATAAACACTGAAAATGTGCAGAAAACAGCTTCCGTTACCTATGTGAGCAAGTCAGTAGTGGAAGTGGATGCTCTGAGAGTGTAGCTGCTAGAATAAAAATAGCCAGGGCAAAGTACAGAGAGCTCGTACATCTGCTGGTGACAACGGGCTTCTCGCTCAGAGTAAAAGGTATACTGTATGACACATGTGTGCGAACAGCTATGTTACATGGCAGTGAGGACATGCGTAAGCTTGCAAGGAATGAAGTTAGTATGCTCCGTTGGATGTGTAATGTCAATGTGCATACACAACAGAGTGTAAGTGCCCTGAGAGAAAAGTTGGACATAAAAAGCATCAGATGTGGTGTGCAAGAAAGACGACTGCGTTGGTATGGTTCTGTGCTGCGTATGGATGAGGACAGCTGTGTGAAAAAGTGTCACGTCCTAGCTGTAGAGGGAACCTGCGGAAGAGGTAGACCCAGGAAGATCTGGGATGAGGTGGTGAAGTACGACTTTCAAATGTTGGCCTCACAGAAGCGATGACAAGTGACTGAGACTTTTGGAGATATGCTGTACTTAAGAAGACCTGGCAAGCCAAGTGAGACTGTAACCATGGCTTATGCCAGTGCAGCATAACCAGCCCATTTAAGAGGACCCTTCAATGATTGGGCAATAAACTGCACTTGCAAAGACCTGTTGAGTCAAGTTTAGTCATTGTCGTGTCTGATGACAGTACAGCCTGGTTGGCACCTGTGCCAGTGGGACATAAAAAACACCATTTGGGCATGGTCAATGCCAGTGCCACCTGACTGGTCTTGGGTTAGTGGCCTGTAAAAAAGCACCATTCAAGTGTGGTTGTTGCCAGTGCTGTCTGACTGGCTCCCATGTTGGTGGTACGTAAAAAACATCATTCAAGCATGGTCGATGCCAGTGCCAGCTGACTACTCCCATGCTCGTGGCACGTAAAAAGCACCATTCGAGCGTGGTTGATGCTAGTACTGCCTGACTGGCCTTCATGCCAGTGGTACATAAACAGCACCCAATACACTCTCAGAGCGGTTGGCATTAGGAAGGGCATCCAGAAGTAGAAACTTTGCCAGATCAGATTGGAGCTTGGTGCAGGCTTCTAGCTTGCCAGCCCTTGGTCAAACTGTCCAACCCATGCCAGTACAGAAAGCGGACGTTAAACAATGACGATGATGACAGTAGCCTCTTATACCAACTCTGTCTCCCCTCAACCTAACAAACTGTCTTATGAAAACAAAGACTAAGTTACAAATGTTCTATAAGTTTTGGCAGTCATTCACTTAACAGAATAATTTCCATGGTAACTACCACTCTACAGTTTTCAATTCTCAATTATCAGATGTTTCGCTTTGTTCTAATAAATACCAAAAGGTTGAACTGACTGTAACAAAAGAATGGTGTATAGACATAATATCCTAAAACAACATATGAACATAAACTAAGTTTCATGGCACTCCACTCTACCCACCTACTTACAGTATGTGACCTAGCTATTAAAAGTCCTGTACTGTGCTATTTAACAATTTCCTTCTGATCTAGAAGCCTGTTGCTGCCAAGTCCAGTAACATTGTAAGACAGACTTCTTCATACATTCAGAAGTTAGCTGAGTGCAATAACATAGCATTGCTGAGTCCAGCAAGTCTCCCAAGAGAGCTCAAATGCTAATCACCAGAGGTAAAAAACTTAAGAATCATTTTCCCAAGCTTGCATGGATCAAAGTTTAAGGCATATTTTGTATAGTTGGATGTCTTTTTTGTCACCAACTCTCACCATATATTTCCCTTTGGCCAGATATTTTTACAGAATATTGAAAATGAATGACACTTCTTGTATGACAGTGACACTCATTTACAGCTATCACATGATGTAATACAAGACAACATAAAAGCACACATGTATATTATATATATATATATATATATATATATATATATATATAATATATAAACAATATATGAGTATATGCATATATATATATGTACATACCTTCTACATGTACATATAGATACATATCTGGGTACATGACATTGCAAAAGAACATGGACAAAATGATAAACAAGGTACAACAAACAAGCAGGCCACATAGAGAACATATCCTTCATCAGCTGCCACCATTAAAACACCGACGTTT
>NC_068985.1:62758419-62766960 GCF_001194135.2 Octopus bimaculoides | reverse complement strand
GGCAGTACGCATCGTTAAAATGGCTCTTCCCACGACAGTAAGTTTTTAACTATATATATATATATATATATATATATATATATATGGGAGAATTTACGAAAAAAACAACAGACGAGGACAGGTGGTGTAAACAACAAAAGGATGTATTAGTTTAACGCTCGGGAATAGAGAAAGTCTTTAACATTTCAAGCTATATACATACACATGAACTTCTTTCAGATTCCATCAATCAAATCTATTCACAAGCTTTTGGTCAGCCTGGTGCTATAGTAGATGGCACTTGATCAAGGTACCATGCAGTGGCACTGAACCTGAAACCATGTGGTTGGGAAGCTAACTTTTAAAGCAACATATCGACCATGGTTATTGACTACTCTCCATTTTCTAGTATCAATAAAATAATGGAAAAGATTGCAAAATACGAAGTATTTAATACACAGTCTGTGAAGTATTTACCACTAAATCCATATAAAAGAACTTTGCAGCAAGCCCTACCAATTCAACAAGGCATCATTTGGTATTAGGAGTGGCAGTTTTACAAAGAGTTATAGACCAGATCAACAAAAATGCTGATGTTAAGGATGCATTTTTATACATTAATATTGTTATTGTCTGCAGAAGAATGCAGACCAAACATAATATAAATCTAAACCAGTTCTTAGAAGTCAGCAAAAGAAATAAATTTGATACTAAACAATAATAAATGCCCATTAAATCAAGCATCTATCAACCTGAATCCCAACACCAGCTGCACAGGATATGGTTTCCCTTCACCTGTAATATGGAGGATTTTAAGTAATTTACAGTGGATATAACAATTCTTGTGTAAAGTGCACAAGAATTCCTGTTTAATACTCCAGTACTGGCAGCCTTCATAACATGAAAGACAAAAGTTTTGAAAACTTTTATCTCAGCAAATCGATAATTGCATATTCACCATTGAAGCAGACACATACCAAACTAGTGTGACCAGTTGCATTGCTCTCATGGACATATACATACCATGAACACAAACACCCACCCACTAAGAAGCACATGATCACTGCTGTTCTCTGCAAAGAGCTATGTGCTAGAAAGCAGGAGTTCCCTTTTCTTATGACAATATTGCCCAGCTGCACTGAATTGTGCAGCTGATATACTGTCTAAGATACAGACATAACTATGTCATTAAGAAATTTACCTGCCAATCACAGGGTTCTGGATTTTCAGTCCTACTGTATGGCACTTTGTGCAAGTGTCTTCTTCTTAGCCCCCAGGCTAATCAAAAAGTTGTGCATGGATTTGGTAACTGTAAACTAAAAGAAGCCTGCTGTGTATGTGTGTTTACATTTGCACTTCTTCTAAAATCAAAATGCTATAAGGAGTGATGTAATTTCTCCTATCAACAAATCATCTGCCAGTATTGTGCCTTCAAAAATATGTGGCATAAGAGATCACTTGAAAACAAGGTATGGCTTAGCCACAAGGAAAGCATCCAACTATAAAGCAATGCCAGTGTAATATATTTCTCTAACCCATGCTAGAATGTGAAAAATGGATGTAAAACTGAATGAACTGCACCACAACAAATCTGAACAAACTGACAGATCTGTTCAATTTTTTATGCCATCCAAATATTGCTTGAATGGCTAATAAAAGCTATTATGTTTTAACAGCAATTGATGAATATTGTTGTTTACCATTCATGTACACCCTGTCTCAAAATGATAGCTAAGATCGTAAGTTGTTCAGTGTAGTTGGAATGCCTGCTCATATTCATTATGATCAGGGATCATTGTTCATATCAGAAGAATTAACTTTTCTGCAGAAATATGGCATCACCAGCAGTAACCAAACAACTGCCTTTTATTCCCATGGCATGGCTAAGCTGAAAGATACAAAATATGAAAGGCCCAAACCTTCAAACAGCTGATTCTCCCACAAGTTCTCCAGAGTGTCAAAAAGGAACCAAGAAGTAGACTGTGTGTGACTGAGTATCCAGAAAAAAAAAAGTAAAAACACATTAAAAGAAGTTTTGAAATTATAGGAGGGTCTAAGAGTTGCCTGGCGCTAATACAGTTAATGTCGCCTGAAATTATTCTGAGATGGTACATATGATCAAGTTAAATCAAGCCCTGAATACATATGCCTGCTACCAGCAAGCTACAAAACAACAAAGACCCCACAGAATGCTTGGTAAGTAAACTTATGTCCAGTCATTCTGAAATGGTGGCTCCCATCCTCATGCTGGAACAGATGGAAGCCAAGTACCAGCATACACACCTCCAAAAACCCTATGCTTGAGTGGCCTAATCAACCTAAACAAGACATGTCCCTCCTGTTCTGTCATTTGATACATATTATACAAAGAGTGAACTACTTACAAGACTGTACTGAGTAAAGTTGGTCACTGAAAACTATAATCACAAGGAGAGTTCCATATATGATGTGAAGTAATATTTGTAAATATCAAACTACAGTGTAACGACTAGCTCCTAATTCTCTACTTACTGCCACTAGTACCAGACTATTTGCAACACTGTCTTGTTACTACTCTTGACATATCTTTATTCTATAACCTTGCTCGGTTTATATTCTAAGTGTCGTCTTTGCTTTAAAGATGTTATCGTTCATACAAAATAAAGCTTAGTCATAGCTGCCTTTCTAAAACAGTGGTCATCTTTGGATTTGAGGAACAACCATAAATAAAAAAAAATTATAGGCTGTAAAATTACATAGGGTAAATAAATATGGAAATCAACTTGATGTGTATCGATAACTCCTGTTTAAAGAAGGAACGGAGAAGTAAACTGCGTGTGAATTAACGTTTTTCTCTTTCACGATATAATTTCCATTTTACGAATCGTTTCCGTTTGTGTTTAAGATTATTCAATGAAGATTGGCGTTTTATATTAATATCCGGGAAAAGGAGACTCTATCAGCCACTTAAATAATCAGGAGACAAAGAACTCTAAATGGTCACTAAAGATGTTAGATATAACAACCAACATTCCCTCAAATCATACCCTAGTAATTTGTGAAACGAAGGATACATTAGACAAAGTGATTCTGTAAATTCGTACAATGACAATCTGGACTTGAGCCTTTCATTTCACGATTAGTACTGATCTGGAGTTAAACAACAATCAGTATTTATCATCACCCTGACCACAAATAAGGACGGATGCTATGATGTTAAAAAAAAAAAATCAATTATCTGAATCGATGACCTCACCTTTAATAACTGGAATCTAAGGGAAACAACTATTAACACCTGACTAGTTGGAGTCGCATTTCTTTTGCTCAATTCTAAATCAGGTAGAATATATTTTCATTCACAGAACAAATAATTTCGTCCAGAAAATACGCAGTTTTGCCTCCTAGTACTTCCAACCTAAGTTTTTATTCATCTCAGTGTGTACTAGAGTTAGGAATATTTGGAAACGCGCGACGATTTTTAAGTGTCAGAGCCTAACCGCACATTCTCGCCTCATTGATCACCAGGAAACAAACTGGTCACTCGTTTCACTTCCAACACTCAAGTATTATAGAGAATGGTGAAAACAAGTGTCACTGTACAAGAACTTCCCTGTTACTCATCTAGTATTACTCATCTAAAACCTCAATCAGTTTTTTTTTTATCTGAAACTATGTTCGCAGACTACGTTGACGAAGTTCCCCTCAAATCTACATTCTTTTACTTGAGGGTTCTCTTCAGAGTTCACTTATGCCCCACAGTTTTCTTTGTATATTAATAATTTCATTAGCTAATTCTAACCCCACATTTCAACATAAATGGTACAGCCCTCCACATTGCTAAATCTACATCCCTTCTTTTCTTCAGGGACAACTTAAACCCGGTTTAGAAGCTCAGTTGATTCAGTAGTAATTCTCATATTGCTGCAAACATTCATTCATAAATTCACAGACATTACTTCTCTTAGTATCTTCTACAATGACATTGCCTCTTAACTTGAAAGCCACTTAACCATTCCCCAGTCCACACACCTCATAATTCCCAAGTTTTTAACGTTCAACACACCGTACATTCCTCCACACAAGTCTCACCAGACATTGATCTACAAATGCCCCTCCTCCAATAACTAAACATTTCTTTAATACATAAACGAAGTCAGTTTGCTCAAGAAGTGTCAGACCAGTTCTTATGTCCAAGTATATGACAAAATTGTGGGCATTTATTTATATATACAAAACAAAAATTAAGTAATTTAAACGGAAAAAGAATAAACATTTATAATAGAAACACGAAACATTTTCACGAGAACAGCAACAAAAGTTATTAATAAAACACATTAATCCATTGACTAAATGGGAAAATAAATGATCGTGTTATGGCAAGTGTGACAATAGTTTTTCAGGAGTATTTTGAGAAGTTGTCAATAAAAGTTCCAACAAGTTATTCCTAATGGAAGTTTTATCATAGACGGATGGTAAAATATGTAAGTATGTATGTGTGTGTGTGTGTGTGTGTGTATATACATATATATATAGAATGGTAGCTGATTGACGACTAAAATCATCAACAGTTACAGAGAAATATTCTTAGGCTGTCCAACAATAACTTCATTCTCTTACAACCTACCTGTTCTTGTCTTCTGGGTCAAAGGCTCCAGCCATGAATTAGTCTTTAAGTAACAATAACTGTTAACTTTAAAGAATTTTAATATAGAAGATGTTCTGTTTTGAATAGAATTTTAAGTAGTTGTGCCCTCCTTTAATAAGAGTGGCAGCAGCAGAAACGTCTAATACTTTAGTATACTCAGCTATTATTATAGAGTATAGCAGCATAAGGGTCCAGCTTACAGCAAAAATGGCGGTTACTCTTGGGGTGGGAGGAAAAAAAAAAACAATCTCTCCTTCTCGCTCTCTTTACCGCACTAATACAACATTTACTCCCCCTTCTCTCACTTATAGCTTCTCTTTCTCTCCCCTTCTCTCACTTATATCATATCTCTTTCCCTCCCCTTCTCTCTATCTATCGCTCACTATTTAATGATCTTCTAATCTCTCTCTCTCTCTCCCAAAGACCCTCTCTCTACATCACTAATAGATCTACTAATCTCAGTCTAATTAGTAACTTTCTTTAAATCGTTAATGGGATGTCTGTATCATTATCGACATAATTCATACACAAATGAAAATGATAGTTAAAATTATCTTAGTAACCATGTACTTAATTTTATTACTATGATTATTACCAAAAGAAGTTCTTCAATATTCCACAGCCCGAAGCTAATGCTTCCGGCAAGTCACATAACTTACGGAAGTTATGTGCTGTTTTTTACGTTATAAAATTATTAACTAGATTCCGAGTTGTAAAAATTTAACATGGACAATAGAATAAGTGTAATATTTTTAATACATTGTGTATTTCTTTCTCTTTTCATAGAAAATACTTCTTTTCTTCGACCTGGAGGTGGAAACGGTAATTGCGATATCAAAAGTTGGACTTGTTGCCTTACGACACCCAATCCTCTGAACGAGGTCACAACTAAATTATTATCTAACATCTATTTACGGATATGAAGCTAAATAAACATACTAACACTTTCAAAAGCTGGTCGAAGTATTCTACACGCCTAATAGTAATAACTATGGCAATAAAATGTTTTAAAATATTAATTTTTAAATCAATTTCGCAGGCTGATGTAAATGCGACAATAAAGTATTTACGATAACCACCGTAATTTGTTCCAGGAATAAACAAACAACGAGTAATCCCGGCGGAAAAAAAGACGGTTCGATCATGCTAGGTATTCGATCACGTCAGATATTAATATTCTTGAACTTTTTGCAGTTTAATAGAAGAAAAAGAATAATTTGTCTCAATAATTACCTATATTAAGTATTGATTATTCACTTTTGACAGAAGCGAGAAACTTAACTTCTCAGTCCAGCTCCAAGAGAGAGTACATTGACAGCTAAGTAAAAGAAAATAAAGTTTGTTACCTTAACTCATGGATGTTCTAGAGAAAGAAAATAAACCCGAAACTATAAAGGAAAACAAAACGGAAATATCAAATGCACACAATTACAGATAAGATTAGGGATTTACAAAAATGTGAAAATAATACAGGTTAAATTTAAAATAAAGAAATTCCCCATGTTGAGGTGCAATGTTTCGTATCCACGCATAGCGAAGGGGTCTGTTGAGACCATTAAACCCAGTTGGGTTATTTCCCTTAACACATTAATACGGCGGTTTCGTGCGTTGAAAATAATAGTATTGTTGTTTATTTTGTTTTTGAATCAGTGTCTTCCCGACACCTAGGGTAAAGGAACTCTTTATACATAGGCCGTTAAACTAAACACACACGCAGCATTTCGCCTGTCTTTACATTCAGAGTTCAGATTCCGCCGAGGTCAACTTTGCCACTCATGCTTTCGGAGTTGATAAATTAAGTACCATTGAAACACTGGGGTCGATGCAATCGACTAGTTCCCTCCCCAAAAATCTGAGGCCTTGTGCCTTCAGTAGAAAGGTGTAGTTTAAAGGTACAAAATAAAGTTGCTCTTACTTAGAGTTGCAATTGGCAACAATAACTCCAAATGTCAGAACACGGGAAAACCATCCAAATCTTACAGTTGTAATCACGTGTCAACTCTGCCGATTCCTCACCGGCAAGCATTACTACACCATGACCGCTAGCAGCACACGACTTGTCTTGCCACTGACCCCAAAATAAAGTGGCCATTTTCAATCTGCTGCTCGCTGACCTGATGTTATCTCACCTTCCGGTCCCTTCATGATATCATTCCCTCTCCCTTCTAGTCATTCATCCTACCTCCACAAAAGGGTTATTATTAATATTATCATAAAAGCGGTAAGCTGACAGAATCGTTAGTACGCCAGAGTTCAAATTCTGCCAAGGTCGAGTTTACCTTTTATCCTTTTAGGGTCGATAGAATAAGTACCAGTTGAACACTGAAGTCGATGTAATTGTCTCAGCACCTCCCCCAAAATTGCTGCCCTTGTGGCAAAGTTTGAAACCATTATTATTATAAGGTGGCAAGCTGGCAGAATTGTTAGCAGGTCAGGCAAAATACTTAGCAATATTTCATGTCGCTATGTTATGAGTTCAAATTACACTGCATTTGTGTCCTTGTTTGTGTGTGTGTCATAGTCTTTAGTAGCAGTGTGGTCTTCCCTTCAGTCCCAGCCTCTCACCCCATTGTGCTGCTGCTGTCCTAAGACCCAAGAAAAGGAAAAAAAAAAAAAGGTACAGTTCCTGTATTCCTCTGTATATGTGTTTGTCCATGTGGTAGTTGTTGTTGTTATTGCCTTCATCGGCACCGCTGCTGCTGCTGACCATATTAGTTGTGTTGTTGACATCATATGGCTGTCCATGAGGTTTCATGTGTGTGTATGTATTGGTTTGCTTCATATGTATCCATGCCCTTTATATAGTTTTATTTATTTACTAGCAGTATAACCCGACATTGTCCGGGTGTGACTTATTACACCATCTACGATAAGTCTTGCTAGGTGAAAATCAACTAAAAAAGAAAGCCTTACAACGAAAAAACCCTTATGATGTAAATATGTTCATAATTCAAAAGACGAAATTAATAGGGCAAGTCTGAAGGCTGTTTTGCGTAACATCATTAAGCATACGTAAATTTCATCCGTCTAATTGGCTATACAAATGCTTGTGCAAAACAACTTTTTGCGATGCTCTGATTATACATAGCAGGGTAATCCCTTTTCGCAGGAGCTAGGACGGCGATTTCTGATGAAGCAATTGCTGGCGATCTGTTCCTACACAGTTCTGCCAGAATTCTATCAGATTGGGCAGTAGATGTTGATGCACCACTTTGCCTTATGTTCAAAGTAGCTTCTGGAATGTGGTGAACTGCTGCAGTCTGTTGCTGTCATTGTAAACCAGTTGCTTTCTTTCCCCAGCAAACTCTCTTCTTTGGAGGCATAATCTATGTACATATTAAACAGAACAACAAAAGTTATAATAGAGGGCAGGGTCGGTAGTTTTCACATTTCGGTAATTTTTCAGATTAACACCCGCGCAATTACCTAACCCTAACCCTAAACCATAACCATAACCCTGACCCTAAAACCATAACCGTAACACTAACCCTAAACCCTAACCCTAACCGTAACCCTAAAACCCTAACCCTGACCCTAAAACCCTAACCCTAGTGAAAATCGTTCGGGTGTTAATCTGAAAAATTACCCACATTTGTAATGAAGTTCACTGATTTGCAATGTGTTGTCCATAAGCTCCATAGTTTGTATATTTACAAAACATCGACGAACATGAGTTATATTGTAGTGAATGCTTGTGTGTACGTGCGCGTGTATGTGTTTGAGAGAGAAGAGGGAGAGAGGGGGAGAAAGGAATAGAGAACGGGAGCAATGAAGAGAGAGAAAGAGAGGAAGGGAGAACGGAAGATAGTTATAAAATAGCAATGCGTGCGCATGTTTATATAAGAAACACACAGAAACTAAATCTCATATCTATAATGTTGATGTGTTTATGTGTATGTTGTTGTCACAGATCACATATGTGTAGTTGTGTGTGTTTT
>NC_068985.1:62753819-62758288 GCF_001194135.2 Octopus bimaculoides | reverse complement strand
AGAAGGAAAGAATAGTCTTAAAGCAGATTAATCTTTGACTTTGTATGTATCACTTTCTCTCTCTGTCTCTCCCTCTTTTACTCTTACTCTCTATATTATATGTTGAGCACGTGATCGATGTGTAAGAACGCTGTTCCAGGTAGAAGGGAAGAAATATAAAAGTTGCTAGAAACAGCAGCCAAATCTCCCTTAAATCACACAAAGTCAATGGAATTTTAAAAATCTAATTACTGCACTGGAAAGTTCACATCAAGAAAATTCCATTGATGTAAAAATTTTTACGAAAAAGTGGAAAATGTGGATTTCTATAAACTTTTAAAAAGGCTTCACACAGACATACATCTTCAGCTTTATATATTAAGATATCTATATCTGTCTAACATTTATCACAGGTATGTGGCAGATATATTTATATATTCGTTTACTTATGTATTTATATATTTACTTATTTTTTTTATATACATCTATCTCTGTTTCTCATAAGTATCACAGGTAAGTGCATATATGTCTATTGTGTGTATATACTCTGTATGTATGCGTATTATTTAAGATTTTTTCCCTTTCCCTCTCTCTTCACATCCCTACTATCTTTAGTGGTGTGGTGTGGTGTGGTGGTGGGTATTACTGTTCCATTTATGTTTTCTCGTGAAGTTTGGTCTGTCTACTGTTATGTGTGTGGTTTCTGTAATCTAAGTATTGTTTCAGTTCTATGTGTTGATAGTACTTTAACCTCTATGCTATTAACCAAGCCTACATGTTCTTCCTGTGCATGTTGGTAGAGCACTGATGAGCTTTTCCCTTATTTGAGCTCTTGCCAATATTCACCTATATACTCTCCTATGTAGGTAGTTGTCATGTTTCTGCACCATCCCTCAGTACATTGTAAGCTATATACTACATTCCTAACCTTACAGTTAACCTGTCTAATTGTTGTTCAAGAACATTTTTCTCCTGTTTGAAACTGCAAAGGCACTTCTACAAAATTACCTACCTATTTATATACTTACATGTGTATATATATATGTGTGTGCGTGTGCAATAAGCAATTTGATTTCCAACCACAAGGTTCTGGGGTCTGGGGTCACTTCCATTGGGTGGCACCTTGGGTAAGTGTTGTCTACTATAGCCTCAGACCAGCCAAAGGCTTATGAGTGGATTTAGTAGATGGAAACTGAAAGAAGCCCATCAGCTGATGCCAGTGTCACATAAATGGCCCATTTAAAAGCACCCTTCAATTGTTGGCTGATATGCCGTGCTTCTGAAGACCTGTTAAACCAAGTGAAATTGTAGTCGTGGCCAGTGACAGCTGACTTGCAGCTGTGCTGGTGACACGTAAGAAGCACCATTTGAGCATGGCTGATACCAATGGTGTGTAAAAAGCACCATTCAAGTCTGGTTGATGCCACTATTGCCTGATTGGTACCCGTGCCAGCAGCATATAAAAAGCACCATTTGAGCATGGCCAATGCCAGTGCTGCCTGACTGGCTCCCGTGCTGGTGGCATGTAAAAAGCACCCACTACACTGTTAGAGTGGTTGGTGATAGGAAGTACATCCAGCTGTAGAAATCATACCAAATCAGACTGGAGCCAGGTGCAGCCTCCTGGCCTGCCAGTTCTCAATTAAACTGTCTAACTCATGCCAGCACAGAAAGCGGATGTTAAATGACAATGATGATATATATACATGCGGGCTGTTGATGGTACGGAAGTTGAATGCAGAGGAAGTAGCGATGTGGAGATGGTAGTATGAGGAATGAGATTGAGGTTGCATGCGATCGTGATCGACCACATGTGGACGGAGTCGATGTGGTGATGGGGATGGATGTCCGTTTGGGAGGTGTCACAATCAATGAAGCTGGTGTAATATTCAGTGATGCTGGGGTGCTATGTGCTGTGAGTCTGTGACAGGGGAGTGGTGAGAGTTGCGAAGAAAAATATGCTGCACACACCAATACAGACAAGGATTTTTGGGCTGTGTTTGACAGCCAGCAGTGGACAGTGGAATGGTACTGGAAGGGAGATTCTCCCATGTTGAAAAACACAGTAGGTTGCTATCAGCATACCCTGATAGGGGAAGCCAGAAGTGAGTTCGAGAGAGAGGTGGAATGGTGGATCAAGGAAGGCATTCTGATCCCTTGGAAGGAGGAAGTGGAGAGTGGAGTGTTACCACTGATGGCAGTGGTGCAGCTGATGAAGCATAAAGTCAGGCCAGTATTAGATTTCTGAGAGCTGAACAACCACATATTGTGCCATATGGGCAGCGAACCATGGACATTTGCAGTGAAACCTTGACAGAGCGGAGGCAGATGACAAGGGGCCTCCACAATTGTCAATTTGAAGTTGGCATACCTGCAGCTGCATGTGGCTGAGAGACTGTGGAAATATCAGTTTGTAAGGTACAAGGGTCGGACATACTGCCTGACCAGGTTGGGATTCGGGCTAAATTGTGCACCGAAGATTGGCGACGATTCTCAAAATCATCCTGGGAAAGGCAGTCAAAGTGAAAAGAGCCACCAATTCCTATATTGATGACATCCAGCTGGACGAGAGCATAGTGTTGGCAAAGGAGGTCATAAGGCACCTGAAGAGTTTGGGGCTAACTGCCAAACTGCTGGAGGAGATAGAAAGATCTGCACTGAGACTCAGGCTACAGAGAGACAAGGCTGGCGTGTTGGTGTTTCGGAGAGGGAATGAGATCCCAGAACTGGGCTTCAAGACAAGTAGGCGAGAACTGTTTTCTGTGTGTGGGAAGCTACTGAGACACTACTTGATTGCAGGATGGCTCCAAACGGCATGCAGCTTCATCAAGAGGTGAGGTGGAGTGACAATGTGGACGAGAAGACAACTGCCATGATGCAAGAAGTCTTAGAGAGAGTGACAGCAGTGGACCCAGTAAGAGGAAATTGGTATGTGCCCAAATTGAAGAATGGCTAGCAGCATTGCAACAGGAGTTGTTCTGGAAATTGGAGGTGTCATGGTGGAGAATGCAGCCTGGCTCAGGAAGAAGGATGATTGCAATCACATCAATATATCTGTGCTGGATGCCATGCTGAAGGGGCTGAACACGGCCCTGAGGTGGGGGGCTGTGTACCATCGAGATCCAGACTGATTCAGCCACTGTACTTAGATGGGTGGGATCAGTGTTCACCGGCGAGTGGAGGATGCAAACCAAAGGGGGTGCAGAGATGCTGATAAGATGCCATTTGGGAATCCTGGGTGAGCTAGCTGCCGAGTTTGACCTAAGGTTTTGTGCCTTCTGAGAGGAATAGAGCGGACGTCCTGACCAGAGTAAAGAAAACATAGTTGCAGGTGCCGGAGGATCTGGAGCAAGGAGTGGCTGCAGTGTCGACTGAGTGACTCGGAGCTGAGGAGACTGCATATGGGGGTGGACAGGACCCTGGTCCTAGCCAGGAAAATTGACTCTGACATGACCAGGCAGAGAGTAGTTGGGAGCTGTGACAGGTGCCAGTCCATTGACTCCGCTCAGGGTGGGCATGAGGTAGGAAGCACTCCAGTGGTACACAACTGGAAACGACTGGCAGTGGATGTGATGCACTACTGGTAGGGGACATACCTCTTGATGGTTGACTGTGGACCGGGACGGTTGGCCGTATGGAGGGAGATGAAAACGGGGACTGTAGAGGGAATCACAAGAATACTAAATGAGATATTCCTAGAACAAGGCCCCATGGATGAGCTGCTTGTGGACAATAGCACTGCATTTTGCTTGGAGGTGCTGGGGGAAATGCTCAACAAGTGGCATGTTAGCCGTTTCTTCTGGGTGGCATACCAGCCAAGTGGCAATGGGGTTGTGGAGAGGCATCATCACATCATCAAGACCATGACAGAGAGGGGCCACATTTCACTAGTCAAGGCCATTTTTTGGTATAATATGTTGCCCAGATCAGGAAAAGCTGAGGAGTCAATGCCACACAGGGCAATATTCAAGTATGAGTGGAGACATCTATGTACCGCATTGCTGCAACCTGCAGAAGTGACAGAGCATGCCATTGTGCAAGTCAGGGAAGAAGTCTGGGTTAAACCCTCAAATGCACAGTGCACATCACAATGGGGAAAGGGGACAATAACCTCTGTAAATTTGAGGAACAATGTGTCCATAGATGGCATGCCACGTCATGTTTTGGATGTGCGCATGATCATCACTGAGATGGAGGATGGAGCCAACAGTAATGGACAAGAGGCCGAAGCCAGCAGCAACATGCCAGGAACTGAGGCTAGTCCTGAAGTCCAATGACGGATGCAGAGGGAGCGCGGCCCTCCTCATTGGTAGCGGATTATGAGACAAGTTAAGGTGTGTGGTCAGGTCGGTTGAATGATCTTCAGATCAGGTGGTGCATGTGGTGTTATGAGCTAGGCTGTGTTGTAGGAAAGGACCAGAAGTGAGGGAGTATGCATTGTCCTCTTGGAAGCAGGGCTTGTGGGTCCCACTGGAAAGGCTGGGGGGGGG
>NC_068985.1:62747679-62753807 GCF_001194135.2 Octopus bimaculoides | reverse complement strand
GGGGGGGGGGGGCGAGGTGCGAGCAGTCAGTTGGCAGTGGACAGCATATGAGAGCAGATATGTTAGACGGTACAATGGCAGACAGAGCACATGGACGTTGTAAGTGAACCTTCCAGATTGAGATAGCGCGTGGACGTTGTGAGCAACCCTTCCATATTGACAGGTAAGACTACTGCAATTCTCTCTTTTCCCTCCTTCACAAAACAATCTTCTTTGAACAGCACAGTTTACCTAGAAAAAAACAATGTAATTATTAATTGGAAGAGTTGAAATTAATGCCTATAAGATTTCACAGCTTTAGTATCACTCCTTCATAGTCAGCCTATGAACTTTTCAGCCCACCATTATGCTTTAACCTTTCATTTCCTAGCATGAAGCTGCTTCTCCTGGGGTTTGTAGTCATGCAGCCTACATTGTGACCTCACTAAAAGCATCCAGTTGGCCATTTCTTAATCACTGTTTTCTGCACATATAACAATAATGACTGCATGTCTTTTCATTAACGTTTTACTTACCATGAGAGATCTGATTAAAATAAAAACCTTTTACCTGGTTTGAAGAGAGTAATATACTGATAACTGCCCTCAGATATCCTTTGCACTCTCTATATATACCCATATACATACATGTATGTGTTATGGTTTGCATATATGTGCATGTACATATGTTTACTACTTTCAGCCTGGGATCATGCTGGAGCATCATCATTAATATTCCAACAGCTTTTTTTCACAAGATGGTATTTAGTGAACAACAATGTTTGAGGTTACTGTTGTCTTGAGATATAACACAGAAAATGTCTGTTTGTTGGTTGAATATCTTCGCAACTACTTAGGTGATGGATGTCAATAAAAAAAACGACTTCCTTTCTAGCTGAAGGATACCTATGGTCCTTTGAACTCTATATTACAGTACCTGGTTCTATTTCTGTCTAGAAATAATGGGACATTTAGTATAAAGCAACAGTTTCAACTTGAGGGATTTGTTTAGTGCTCAATGCCAAACATTGGCCCTAGTCTTTGGAGAAAAATATCTCCGGCTTCTTTGATATTTCCAGCATATCTCTGTAGATCATTATCTGCAGTATATTTACATATATCTACTCATAAAATTGATATATATGGAAAGTGGATGTTAAATGATGATGATGATCTGTTGTCCATGCTGGCATGGGTTGGATGGTTTAACCAGGACTGGCAAGCTGGAAGGCTGCACCAGACACCAACCTTATTGGCATGGTTTCTATAGCTGGATGCCCTTCCTAATGTTAACCACTCCAAGATTGTAACAGGCACTTTTTTTATGTGCCACTGGCTCAGGTGCCATTTGTGTGACACCAATATATGCCATAACTGTGATTTTACTTGGCTTGATGGGTTTCTTCTCAAGCATGATATAATGGCAAAGGTCTTGGTCATTCATCTTTGACTCTGTGACACCCAACACTTGAAAGGAGTTTTTCACATGCCACTTTGTCTCCGTGAGGTCCCACACTCGAAAGGCACTTTTTGTGTCACCGGCAAAGGTGCCAATTGTACAAAACCAGCATTGACCATGATGATTTCACTTGGCTTGGCAAGTCTTCTCAAGCACAGCATGTCGTCAAAGGTCTTGGTCACTAGTCATTACCTCTGTGAAGCCCAAAGTTCCTGGGTCTACCGCTACTACAGGTTCCCTTCAGAGTTATAAATCGGCACTTCTTTACACAGCTATCCTCATCCATAAGCATCACATGACCATACGAGTGCAGTCATCTCTTTTGCATACCACACCTGATGCCTCTTATGCCCAACTTTTTTCTAAAGATGCTTACACTCTGTCAAACATGCACACTGACATTGCACCTCCAGCAAAACATGCTGGCTTCATTTCCTTCAAGCCTACACATGTCCTTGGCTGTCACAACTCATGTTTCACTGTCGTGTAGCATAGCTGTTTGCACACAAGCATCACACAATTTACCTTTTACTCTGAGCTGGGAGGCTCTTTGTTGCCAGCAGGGGTAGGAGCTCTCTGAACTTTGCCTAGCCTATTCTTCTTCTCACAGCTACGCTCTTGGAGCATCTACCTCTGTACTAACTTGGTCACCTAGGTAATGGAAGCTATCTACTGCTAGCTTACCCCACTGACAGTGGATGAAGTCTATTTTCTGTACATTTTCAGTGTTTATTATACCTATGCATCTTCCACACACAAAAGTTATTTTCCCTGTTAACCCTCTTTTGATATTGCTGTACTTATTGTGTCCCTATCTTACACCAGGTACATCTCATAGAGTTTCTACCGATTGAACAGGCCATCTACATGAAGGGGTTTGTGATTTTTCTGCCTTTCTACTTACTAAAACTTTGGTTTTTGCTAGGTTAACTCCAAGGCCCTTTGATTCTAGATCTTGCTTCCATACCCGAAACTTTTGTAGTTCTGGTAGTGATCCAGCTGTAAGAACAAAGTCATCAGCATAGAGGAGCTCCCAGGGGTAGCCTGTCTGAAATTCCTCTCTTACTGCCTGGAGGACTATGATGAACAAGATGGGGCTGAGGACTGATCCTTGGTGAACACCTACCTGCACCTTGAATTCTTCACTGTACTCATTGTCAATCCCCTCCTTACTGATAGTGTCCTTCTTTGTACATGGCATGTACAGCTCTCACAAACCACTCGTCTATCCCCAGTTTTTGCATTGATCACCAGATAAGGCTTTCTCCAAGTCAACAAAAGCCAAGTACAGAGGTTTATATTTGGCTAGGTATTTTTCCTGAAGTTGCCTTACCAGAAATATAGCACCAGTGGTGTTTCTCCCTGGCACAAAACCAAACTGCATCTCCTTGAGACTAATACTCTCTCTAATTAGTTGGGCTATGACCCTCTCTGTAACTTTCATCACCTGATCCAACAATTTGATACCTCTGTAATTTATTTCCAAGGCATCACCTTTACCTTTGCAGCAGTTGACTATGGTGCTGCTACACCAGTCATTGGGTAGGACTCCTTTGTGAACCACCTGAATTACAATACAGGTGATTAGACCATAACTCACACTGCCAGATATTTTAAGCATCTCAATGGTGATCCCTGATGGGTCAGAGGCTTTCCCTGTCTTCATATCCTTAATTGCTTTATCTACCAAGGTACTGTCTATTTGGGTAGCTAGTCCCTCAATTAGGTCAACATTTGACAGATTCTCCTCCTCCCATTCATTCTCCATCAAGTTATATATGAAAACAATTTAACATTAAACTGAAAGATTACTCTATACATTTTAGTGAGTACATGTCTATTGACAGTATGACAAAGGCAAGTTAGCTAAAGCTTCAAATTGTCAACCTCAACCATATAAAAGTTCAATAAACACACACACACATATACTACATTATAATTTTACATCCACTTTTCATGCTAATGTGTTGAATGGCTCATCACAGCCTGAGTCATCTGTTATTGGGAGCCACTACCTCCATAGACAAGGTGTTTGTGCTTGCCATTTGCCTTCTGTTACACAGCTGGATGCCTTTCCTATCATCAACCACTTTACAGAGTGTATTCAATGTTTTCTTGTGGCACCAACTGAAATCAATAAAATTAAAAAGTAATTAAAAACTTCTAGAACCCTCTAGACTTTCATGCATTTACTTTTTGTTAATTAATTATTAATTTAAGTCTGTTTTCCATACTGGCATGAGTTGAACAGCTGAACTGGATTCAGTGGGTTAGAAGATCACATCTTGCTTCACTGACTCATTTTTGACATGGTTACTATAGCTGGATACTCTTCCTGACATCAACCACTTTACAGTGTACTGAGTTTACTGGCACTATAGAAGTTGCTTGCTCTCAACAAGAATACAGTGTCTTCTCAAGCCCTGTGTTGTCACTGCTCAAATTGATTACCAACTACCTACAAAGCATACAGGTTGCTTATTGTGGGACCAGCACTGTTGGGGATTATCTTGTAGCTCACAAGAGAGCACCCATGATGGATAGAACAGATTTACTGTTATGAGAAGATAGTAATACAGAGAAAAACACTGGGAACAGTGTTAGAGTAGGAGTAAAGGAGGAGACAAGGAAAATGTAATGTTTAGGATTTGTGTGAAGGACAGGAACAACATGGTAATGAGGTGGCTTGGTTTCTCTGCTGTGCCTGCACAGGTTGGATGATTTGTCAGAGTCCAAGACAATTCTTATTGGAGTTACATAGGTTTACTGTTGAGAGATGGTAGAAGGGGAGAGTCTAATGAAGGCAATATTAGAGAAGAAAGTAATGGGGGGGGGGAGAAGAGAACGTATTAATGGTTAAGTGAAAGAGAGGTCAGTCAGTAGGGTTAAGTAAAAGATACAATGGTGGTAATCCCTCTAGTAATAATGTCATGATAAAATACACCCAGTACTCTTCATAAAGTGGTTTGTGTTAAGAAGGGCATCCAACTACAGAAAACATGACAAAAATAAAACAGTATTGAAGTGTGATCCTCTGACCCATTTCGGAGGGCAGTAACTCTGAATATGAACTGGTGTGAACTGAGATAAACATCTAACACGTCAACATTAAATGCAGATATAAAACAACACCTGCAGCATGATTGTGTGGTGAAGCTTGTTTTGCAACCACATAGTTTTAGGCTCAGCTCCATTATGTGGTACATTTTGCAAGTGTTTTCACTATAGTTCTGGGTCAACCAAAGCCTTGTGAGTTAATTTGATAGATGGAAACTGTGTAGAAGCCCATTGCATATGTATATATAATGTGTGTGTGTCTTTATGTCTGTATAACCTAGCAGTTTGACAAAAACAAAGAAATGATAGAATAAGTACCAGGCTTTAAAAAATAAGTACTGGGGTTGATTTGTTTGATTGAAACCCTTCAAGACGGTAGCCCAGCATTGCCAGTCCAATGACTGAATTTAGTAAAAGGTAAAAGAAAAGATGTATCTATGTATGTATGCATGCATATATAATGGAAAGAGAGATGTATGTATCTTGAAGTTTTATAATTTTTTAATATTTTTCAAAATGGATGGTTGCTTTTGGGACACCCTGAGCCTGTTAGAAGAATTTTTTTCACTTGTTACCTTCGCCTTAGCAAAGGCAGGGGTATTGTTTACAGTTGTGTTTCTTTGTTTGTCCGTAGGCAAGATATCTCAAACAGCTGGGTGAATTTGGATGAAACTTTCAGGGATGCTTGACCTCATCACTGGCATGAACTGATTAGATTTTGGGATTGATCCAGTACTAGACAAGGGTTCTGAATTATTTTCCTGTTTTTTTTTTGTTTTTTTTTTACTTAATTTTTGAGAAAAGTTGGGTTCACTTTTAATATTCTTGTTTGTGAGAGCAGTCAAGTTTATTTCAGAAATTCTCATTTTAAAAATCATCTCTGGCTAATTGCTGAGAGGACGTTGGTGTTGACTTGGCAGGGGTCTGTGCTCTTGTTATTAATGTATTCATGAAACTTGAACATATTAAGATGAGATCTTACTCACCTAAACCACTCATTTATGAACTTTTATAACAAAACTCAGTATGTACATTTCAATACACTAGGTGTTCCCCTAAAATGCAAACACACATTGAATGATTATAAACTCGAAGTTTATTACATTTTCAAAATTGAATGAACTCTACAGACAGAATTTAATTTTTTCCTAATGCCTGTTTTCAAATTGATGGTCATCCTACTTCAGATACTGCAGATAGCACAAAGCAAATTGGATCACAAATTTTTAGAAACATTTTGTTCAGAGTTTGTATACACTTTTGTTTAATGACTCATTCAGCTTATCAACTTCTGCTGGTTTTACACGGTAAGTTGTATCTTTTATGTACTGAATCCCTCCATGCAATCTACCTATTTGACAAAATTTTGTCAAGGTAGGACTTTCCAGTTTGGAGGTGCCCCATCTTTTTGGAAATAAAACTCCACATCTTTAAAGCCTTCTTGAATGCTTGGCATGACAATTCTTTTGAAGATAGACCACACCATACAGTAACTCCTGAAAACTTAGCAGGATATTCCTCTGTAATATGCAGATTCTCTGGTCCCCAATTTATGCAATTTAAATGTAGCATCATCACGCTATTTTATTAGCATTATCATGCGTTTTGAGTATAAAAAAAATTTATTTCTGTAT
>NC_068985.1:62732848-62747579 GCF_001194135.2 Octopus bimaculoides | reverse complement strand
ATATATAAAAATATATATACATATGTATATACATACATATGTATATGTACACATACATATATATACATACATATATATATATACATATATATAGATATAAGCTCACATATATACATGTATATATACATACATACATATAGAGTAAAGAGTATACACAAACATATATATATATATATATACATATATATATACATAGAGATATATACATACATATATATATATATATACATATATATATATATATATACATATATATATATATATATATATATATATATATATATATATATATATATATATATATATATATATATACTTATACATACATAAATGCATATGTTTGCAAATACATAAAAAGTATATACATAAATACATATGTACGTACATACATAAATGCATAATTACATACAAACATAAATTCATATGTATGTACGTTCACATATATACATCGTTATTTGATGTCTGTTTGTAATGCTCAGAAGCCAAAAGATGACAGCATGTACTTCTGACTGGCCAGTTCCTGCCAAGTTTTCCAATCCATGCCAGCATGGCAAACACGTTAAATGATGATGATGCTATACACACACACATACATATATATATAAATATACACATATTTACACACGTAAACACAGATACATGCTCACAGAAACATACATACACATATACTCCCACACACACACACACATGCATACATAGATGGAAGGACATGAAATGACATTGATAGAGGGTACCACAGAGCTGACATTTGAAACATATTGATTTGCCTGAGTCCTGGGATGCTGGATATATCATGGGTGATGTGAGGATGAGAAATGAGTGATCTGGATAAGTTTGTACAATAGTAGTATGAAACCCGTCAGCCTCGAAGAGGAAAGAGCACTGCAGTAGCATTAGAGGAGGCAGAAGTAGGCAACCAACATCAGGGTCAGATAGTAGAAAGTCTCTATGGTTAACTTTATGGCAATCACCAGAGTGCCTTTTCAACAGATGCTGTTTAGAATGTTTGTGGAACATCAGCATTTTGATAACAGTGCAATCTACTTGGAAGCAATCACTCCTAATAATGACAGACAGATGAAGCCCATAGGCTCCCCTTATGTTAAAGGCAACAACACTCCCCAAGAGTGAAAGCGCACAATATAGTCTCCAGCAGATGGTAGTTGTGATGCAAATTTTGGAAGTTGGTTGAGAAAAGCACACAGGTGGTTATTAAGGTGTGTGAAAATTCAATGTGTCAGAGAACACAGGCATTAATATCTGCCTCCATTACCTTGAAGATACTGGAAATGGGTGATAAGCTGGTAGTTTAAAAAGTCAGAGGGGTTGTCCTTCTTGGGAACAGAACACATAGCAACGAGATTCCAAAGATTTGTGTACATCCCTGAAGAGAGGAAGTGGTTAAATATTTGAAGGTGTCTAGCTCTAGGGGATTTAAGGAATATTGTCAGTGTTAGTGATCTTGTGTGAACATATGTACTTTCGCACTTGGTGTGTATGTATTGGGAAGATAGAAATAAACTCTAAGGCAATTTACTAATGTGAGTTGTGGAGTCGGGTGTAAAGTAGGCAGCGTGAACGTACTTTTCATAGAATCCTCACAACTGAGAGGAGGAAAAGAGGATTCTGCATAGCAGAGATCATCTTGCCAGAAAGATCAACTGCAGTTTGAGAGCACGGAAGCATCCTTCATGATTCAGATAGTGGTTTGCAAGTGTTATGATACTGGTAAATATTGCATAATTTGGGTGGGGGGATAATTTTGTACTAGCGTTGCAGATTTTGTTTCTAAACCACTTATGTGACTTAAGAGCTGTGCGTGTGTTCGGTTATATATATCTGAATATCTTTTATTGCAGTCTTTCTGTCTATCACCCACATACATAAGCTCAGTTAGCTAAACGAGTCTGTTTCAGAAAAATCAGAGCAACTTATTACCTCTGATGTCCACAAATATAGCTGAAGATTTTATTACCCATCGTTTTTTTTTCCACGGGTACCACAATAGATTATAATAATACACGATACAGCTGCTGTTGCCAAGCGGTCGCTATGTATGTTTACATACACGCCCTCTTAGGCATACGTATATTACCTTTTTTTTTCTGTACAATCAATTCGGCAACATTGTTAGTTAATATTTTTACTTTCCCCGTCACATATTTTTCTTCTTGCCTTACCCGAATTTGAGAGGACAGTTGCCTCCCCCTGCCTTTCCGGATCATATATCTATGACTTCAACACTGTTATCTACCCATATAAATTTGTACATCTGTTCCTTCCCCGCGAGGAGTGTAGCAGACGTTCGTTTCGATCTCTTCTTTTGTACATAGCACACATTTACTGGCCTCTGATATCACATACCTACAATTTCTTCAACCCTGAAATGTTGCATCTGTTAGGAATAGGACTGTCTTTGGTGGTAGGAGAGATGGCTGTAAAATGTCCATTCTGTACACCTGAAAGGTGTTAGTACTGAGATGGTTTTTATCACAGCCAAGAAGTATTCACAATCTGGTCATCCCACTTCAGAACACAGTACTAAAATGTCCCGTCTTTACTGTACTATTTTCTTTTTAAATTCAGAGTTAAATAACGTGGTTTCAGTCAATTGACACTAACTATGCCCTTGATGTTATCTTTCTAATCAGATACAAAGGTAGTATTGGCGCAAGGGGAATTAATTGAGTTGGGCATGACTAGGAGAGTACTTCTGCTCGAATGTACCAGTTCTCACCCTACACTCATATAAGCATACAAACATACATGTTCACACGTATGCAAACATATACACATCGTTATGCATATTCATGCATACATAAAATAATAAATATGTGTATTTATTTAAACTTAAGAAGGCACTTAGAAATTCAAGTTCGTCTCTGAAAATACTGAATGTCACATGGTTAAATACATTAATTATCACTATTGATAGCTGTTGCAATGGTGTAGTAATCAGATCTATTCAAATGTGACATTCGATGATGATAATAATAATAATAGTAATAATAATAATAATAATAATAATAATAATAATAGGAATAATAATAATAATAAAATAAAGGTTCTTACCTCATCCCCTTCAGGTCGGATTTTGTGGCGTCTGCCGCTGCTGCTGCATACAGAAGAATCTTCTCTCACGACATTCAGATACATTCAAACACAAACAAAACAAATCGCATCAAGAGGAATATAGAGTACAGTAAGTGTGGGTGTTTGCCGATTGAAGAAAGCGAACGATTTTGGTGAGACAGAGCACATTAAAATGTTAATAGTTGGCCAAAATCAATAGATTTTCACAAAGTAGAAATAACCAAACGTATGTGTGTGTGTGTGTGTGTGTGTGTGTGTATATATATATAAATATATATATAAAGAGAGAAGTGTTTATGTGAGTGCGTGTTAGATGTGCCGTTTACATACACATATCTTATGTATCCATCATTCTTTGATGTGCATCAGTTAAAAAAAATTTATATAGCTGTGGTTTTCCGTGTAATTCTCAACATACTTTTTATCCATCAACTCTGTGATATGTATGAATAATATATATATATATGTATTTATACGTATATATATATATACATGTATATGCGTGTATATATATGTGTGTGTGTACATAGATACATATACTTGTCGAGGTATATACATATATACAGCAGTCATCATAGAATTTTCAGCATCTGCAGAGTTCGCTTTCGCTGTATTTTAGTATTTAATGGAAAGTAAAAAGAAAAAAAAGGTAAAAAGAAAAAAAAAGAAGTATGTGCGCGTGTGTGTAAAAATTGTAGAAGCTGCTGCTGCTCTGAAGACCAATGATAACCATTAACAGTGATGAAGGCATACATGAAGATATTATTCAATGCGAACAGGTTATTCGATCTGGCCCACCTATAACCAACTTGCACGAAGGTACATGTTCACGTACTGAACTGATAACAAACATTACTTCTTTTTCGGAAAGCTGCATTCCTTTTAAATCATTATATGTTGAAAGTTCAGCATAAACGAGTACAAAGTCAGTCAATGATTGTTTCCTTCTCTCGCCCTGCCTTTCACAATAACATACCAAGAGAACGAAAAAGTCAGATATCGAGAAAGTAAGTAAAAATAATAGAAACTGAGAGAGATAGTGGGAGTAAAAGGGAAGTAGATGGCGTTGGCAGCAGTATCATCATCGAGCACCATTGCTGTGGAGGAGCAGACATAGGAAGTGAGCATGTGCTATTGGCTGACGACACGAACTGCTGTAGACATTACCAGTCAGATTTCGCAGTTGATCTCCAGTTCACTTGCAAGGTACACGTAGGCAATCAGTCTTTGTGATTAGCAAATTTTTTTTTAAACTTGAATTTTGAATTTTCAGTGTGGAACCATTTTTGCGCTGTCGACTACTTTATCCTTCAACAAAACATTAAGGACATATTGAAGCCTTTTGAATTACGTTAACTGTTTCCAACGCGGAGCACTTAAAAACGTTTAAAAAAAAAGAAAGAAGGAAATTGCACACATTACTGGCTTCACTTATTTCTTAACGACAGATTTTTTCCGAATATTATTCATTTAAAATCGATAATTAATTTACGGAGACAATGACACAATTTTTGCCACCGAATCTGTTGGCTTTGTTTGCGGCCAGAGATCCTATTCCTTATTATCCTCCAGTTGACAAACTAAGTCACGAAAAAAAGAGAGTGCCATATACAGGAGTAGCACAATATTTCAAGGAATTCGAGGTAAACCTGATCAATTTACTTTATTTCGATTACACATTTATTGGCTTATTTGTATAAAATTTTAATTTCGCTGATGTTAAAATATGATCCACTCTGTATTTGTGATGATATGAATATGTATTTCAATGGTTAGGGTGGGATCATGCTGTTTCTATAGTCTACTTTTTTTATTTATAAAATCTTTACTAGAATTAACTGCGAGACAAAAGGTGAACTTAGAGTTTTTCCAAAATGGCGGTTACTAGTGTCGCCATGCTGATTGCCTGAGCCGTTAGCCATTGCAGGTGAACAGGACATCCTTCAGCATTTACGTGGTGCCTGATACATTGTTTTAGAAGAGTTCTGTTAGTATTTACGATATCGCTATTGTAACATAACAATCATGCTTGGAACTTGTTTGTGTGTGACACTAGAAAACTGTCAGATGACAGAAGTAGCGATGATAATTATCAATTACTGGGAGGACTACTAATTTTCTTCCAACTCTTGCTATAATATATATATATACATACACAGTTACTATTTAATATACAATTACTGCTGTTATAAGTTCGTTGTTTTGATTTCTTTAAACGTGACTTGAATTTTCACTGATGGAGACTATCTTCGACTTGTGACTCTCTTTAAAAATGTTTGTGGTTAACTAATCCGAATAAACATAGCCACGCGGCTACCAAGATGCATGAGTAATATATAATCTCAAGAGGCTACAACCATGGTCGTCTCTTGACTTTCCCGCGGTCTTGATTCGTTTTATGTAAATTCGTCTTTTTCGTTGGCGCTCCTTAAATAGTGATTGTCTGGCAAAGCTGTACAGTCCTTCGAAAACTCGAATATTAATTCCCATTTTTTAATTCTTACGTTACCAAAGATATTCTTTTTTTAAGAAGGATATATGCCTATCACAAGCATTGTAGATTTTTCGATTTTTACACTAATTTTATTTAATGTACTTCTCTATACGAAAATACTATGTTATTTTTAGTAATTCATCTTGAGTTACAATAAATAAATGAAATAGTTTTCAACTGACTTACCTATCTTTATAATCTTCCCTTTTAAGTAATGGAACGGTAGCATCGTCTTTACTATCGGCAGGACAGTGTGTCACACATTGCTTACGAGTATCTTTCCATGCTTTCTTTTTAACCTTTTCTTTAGATAAATAATTATCTGTAACAGGAAATGTATCAATATATTTATTTTGGACCACCTTATCTGATTTATTCATGTTACAGCAGTTCAGGAGACATTTTCGGTGAGGATACTTCCTTCCAATTCTGTAAAATATGGGTTACTGATTTTGAATCTTCTTCATTCGACTTGTTTTTGATGATGGGAATCACCGACATTTAGAAACATTTAGATCCTTAGATTTAGAAACAAAATTCAAGTAGAATGTATTAAAATCACTTAACGGAGACTGATAGTTATCCAATGTTTTCCTAATTTTCATTTTTCTTGTGATAACGCAAGGAGTTTTTCAACAGAATTTGTTGCACACATTCTATAGGTATATATGCAAGCTTGATTTTTCTTGCAAATTCAGCTGTAGAAACGTTTTATTGTTTTTGTTTAGAGTTGATAGTATCTGAAGTTCATTACAGATCGATAAATGGTTGTTATGACTATTGCTATAGTAACCGAGATTTCGTAAACTTAGCCTTAAAAATCCTACATTTGTCATGGTTCATAACAAATTTATTACAGCCCCCCCCCCCCAACCAATCACTTCTTTTTCTATTGCAAAATAAAACCACTTTCTAATGTCTGATCGAGATTGGTTCCTGAAACATTTTTAAATAAGCAAATAAAAAAAAAACATTCGTCCCGATATTCGCTTGAACACAATGCAACTTAAATTCTGTGTTGTAATATGGATAACGATTTTATTTTTTCTCTTTTAGAATGTTACTTTTTTTTTTTAATGGATTCGGTGACTATCAGAAATATACATTGTTTAGAAAATTGTATTTAGCTGTTTTGATTTCACAAAAGTAAATCTTAGACACTAATACAGAAAATTCTAGTTTTCGTAATAGATGGAAATATCAAATACAAAATTTTGAGATAAACTTCCCAATTTCGTAATACAGACACTCACATACAGTATTAAATGTAGAGGGTGGCAACAGAAAGCCATATATATAATAATACTTTAGTATTCTACATTCATCGGATTGTACTAGATTCATATTTGAGCGTCTTCCGGAAACACACGAATTTTAGATCTGTGTTCTGTACGTCGGGTGAAGCGTCGCTTTTTTCCGGAGTATGTCGTTCGGGTATTTTCGAGATTAGCAGGTCTTTAAGAGATCGCGGCAATGTCCCCCTTTTGACACGAAATTCGTAATTTAAAATGGTATAATAATTTTTTAGTAGATGATGAAGAAAATATTGAAAGTATTAACAAAAATTGAGACTATCGTCTTGCTCACACAATGATGGAAAGTATTCAATGTTTGGTAGTGTACTAGATCAAGACGTCACAGTTTATATTTTATATTATTTTGGCTTACAACCGGTACTGTCACCCAACGTATTTTATTTATAGGTAATGCTATGTACATCTGGCCTGGGTTACTTACGGACTTAGGTGTATGCAAGGACATCTTTGTATTTCTATGAAAAACAACAGGGTAAAAAGTGTTAATAAAATCAGAGAGGTGCTTCAAAGATCCTCACTAAAGACTGCTACTTCTGTTGACTTGATAGGATGAAAGGCTAACTTGGCCAAAGCAGAATTTGAATCTGGTGCAGAGACATAAAAAAATGTGCCAAGCTAATTTGTCTAATACGTAAAGGATTTTAATATGGATGGAAAATTTGGCATTTATTTATTGTTAGTCAAACGGTCACTTGGAATCTATGATAAGTAGATTTCTTCTATTGTTTGTCATTGGACTGCAGCTGTACTGGAGCACTACCTTGAATGGTTTAGTTGAACGAATCGACCCAGTACTGTTTTCTTGTTTTTAAGTCTAATAGTTATTCTGTTGAACTCTTTTGCCAAACCGTTAAGTTACAGGGATATTACACCGGTGTTCAAGCAATAGTGGCGGAACACACTACATATTCATATATGATAGGTTTCTGTGCAATTTACATTCTACAGAATTCACTCACAAGCAATTGGTCAACACAGGGCTACAGTAGATGACACTTTCTGAAGATGCTCTACAGTGAGACTGAACCCAAAACCACGTGGCTGCAAAGTTAGCTTTTTAACAGTCATGCCTGTATCTATGTGAAATAATTCACTGTTTTGAATGAGAATGGGCAAAGTACATAGTGAACTTAAGTGTTGGTCTTCTGAAGACTATCAGCTATACTGTGTGTAAAAAAAAAGATGGTGCAGATATTCTTTTACTTGTTTCAGTCATTTGACTGCGGCCATGCTGGAGCACCGCCTTTAGTCGAGCAAATCAACCATTTTTTGTAAGCCTAGTACTTATTCTGTTGGTCACTTTCGCCAAACCGCTAAGTCACAGGGACGTAAACACACCAACATAAGTTGTCAAGCGATGGTGGAGGACATACACAAACATATATGTATGTATATACAGCGGGCTTCTTTCAGTTTCCGTCTACCAAATCCATTCTCAAAACTTTCATCAGCCCGAGGCTATAGTAGAAGACACTTGCCCAAGGTGCTACACAGTGGGTCTGAACCTGGAGCCTTGTGAGAAGCAAGCTTCTTACTGCCTAAAAGATAAAAGACAAAGACGACCATGGAGGAATTTGAACTCCGAATATAGAGACAAAATGCTGCGATACTTTCACACTCTGCATGTTAATGACACTGCTAGCTCATCTAATGTGAAAGATTTTAAAATTCCATATCTCTGGGTTGTGGGTAGTTACAAAAATATGAAATTCACGGAGGCAGATTTTCTACTGCTGTATTCTCATCCTTTCACTAAACCTCATTTGTTTTTAAGATAGTATTTATCCATGACCAGATTATTTTTATGATGTAACACTTATTTACAAACTACCATACAAGAAGGCACAACCAGATCTGTGCATGCAGACACAGAGCTTTTGACTTTTCATCTACCAAATCCCAAGATTTTGTTCAGCCCAGTGCTATAGTAGACGTCCCCTATGCTGTGCAGTGTGGTTGAATCTAGAAATACTTGGTTTCTTAACCACACATCCATGTCTATGCATTATAAGTAAAGCAAAAAATGGGCTGTATAAGATTTGTGTATATGTGTTGACAATTGCTCAACCTATTCCTCCATATGTGTTCATCCATGTAGGCAATGTGAAAAAGACAGCTTCAGATACCCCACTGCTAGTTGGTATAGCGAATGCTGTAACATCCGCCCAGCATCCCGTGTCTCACTCGATAGCTAGACAGATATGTGTTAGCAAGTGCAATGATCGTTAGTGGATCGTTAGCTAGACGGGTGGTAAAATGCTTACTTAGTCATTGCAGGTTACAGAAGCATCAGTGTTGTGCTTACAGTTATTTTGCAAAATTTCATCTTTCCAACCATGGGTCCGAAGAAAGTGAGTGCGAAGGACAGTGGTGAGAAGAAATGGATGATGTGCATTGCATTAAAGAAATTATTGAAAAAATATGACCAGGGTGTGCGTGTAGTTGACATGGCGAAGCAGTATGAGCGTAGCACTACTACGATCTGCACTATACTGAAGCAGAAGGTGTCAACCAAGGGCATTAAAATAATTTCTAAACAGCAGACATCTATCCATGAGAATATGGAGAAGATACTATGACGGAGGCTATAATCTACGAGAAGGCTCAAGGTTTGAGAATTCTAAAAAGAGGACCGGCATTCACCCCCTTGTGATGCAGTGAGAGCCGATATGGAGGCAGCTGAGCATTACCTTAAAACTTTTGCTGGAATTATAGCAGCCGAAGGATACATACCCCCGCAACAAGTCTTCAATTGTGATGAGACAGTCCAAGGAGGAGTTATATAGCAGCAGAGGAGAAGAGGATGCAAGCAGCGACTGCAAGATTAAGCTGCTGCTTGTTTATTGTTTGGAAAACCCCAGAGCCTTTAAATCACATGAGATTCTGAAAGAAAAACTGCAGGTTATGTGGAGGGCAAATCCAAGGGCGTGGCTCACCAGGAATTTCTTTGTGGAGTGGGTAAATTTGGTCTTTGGTCCTGGCATTAAGAAATATCTCCAAGAAAATAACCTAGTCCTGCAAGCTTCATCCTGGATAATGCACCTGCTCCCCCACCTAAACTCGAAGAGTTCAAGTTTATAAAGGTTCTCTACCTTCTACCCATCACCATCCCTATCCTGTAGCCCATGGACCAGCGGGAGATTTCTAATTTCAAGAAGCTCTTCACCAAGCAGCTGTTCTGTTGCTGCTTTGAGGTGACGGAGAGCACAAACCTCACCTTTTGAGAGTTCTGGAAGGACCACTGTAACATCATGATATGCCTCAAAATTATTGATATATGGCCTGGCAGGGTGTTACAGAGAGGACCTTGACCTCTGCATGGAAGAAGCTGCGGCCTGAGGTTGTGTCTGAAACGGACTTTGAAAGACTCAAAGTAGCAGTGATGGACAAGATTGCTTCCCTTGGCAAGTCCATGGGCCTGGATGTGGATGAAGGTGACATTGATGAGCTGCACTCAGAAACTGACAACAGAAGAGCTAATGGAGGTTTTGCAAGAAATAGGTGAGGTAGAGAAGATGGAGGAAGTTATCTCTACAAGTGCATTAAGGGAAATGTTGGAGAAATTTTCAGACTTTATTCAAAAAGAAACACCCAGGAAAAGTTGCAAGTGAGTGTGTGACAGCGCTATTTAATGACACTTGCCTAACTCATTTCAGAAACACTGAAAGTGAAGATGAAACAGACCTTATTGGACAGGTTTTTATCAAATTTCTGTAGAGGAAAGCGTGGCAAAAAGGCCAAAAATCAGCGAAAAAGATTGTTATTCAGTTCAGCCTTTCTCCTCCACCTCCACCGTCATTCTTAAGTTGTCTGATCTTCAAGGTAAATGTTGTACATTATACATAATAAAACCAGTTTATTGCAGTACCTTCTATTGCATTGTTCTCTTATACAACATTCGTTGTTTACAAGTACATTTTTCTTATTTAAAAATGCATAACGAAAAATTGCGATGTTTATTGGGGGAGGCTCAGAACAGATTAATGGCATTTCGTTTCATTTCAATGGGGAAATTTGATTTGGCATATGAGCAATTTGAGTTACAAGCTCCGTCACAACGAATTAAACTCATAAGTCAAGATACCACTGTATATATGGAACCACAACAGCTGCTGACATTTTGTGAGGCTCTTACAATTGGGATGATTACATTCAAACATTTTCATTGAAAATAAAGTACAAAACTCTTTTACTAGTCAATATACCATTGGCTATGTACTCTTACACAATTTAATGAAATACATTTACATAACAGAATGCATCTAATGAAAAAAGCTCATTAACAGGCGAGACAAAGGTGAATACAGGTGTGTAACATACTGAAAATTAATATGTATTTCTCACTTTCACATATTACTTATAAAATGAAAGAAATATATAATAGTATTACTATCAAGCAACAATATAGTTATGCTATATATCTATCGTGAAGCTGTCCAAAGTACCCTGTACATAAGGGCACTTTACAAAACATACACACATGGGGTATTGACCTGATATCCTTTCGCAGTTTTTCAACTGATTGAAGTCAGTATTTTCTCTGACATCCATCTCAGTTAATTTTGCTTTTCTGGAAGAAAAGCCCTCGTGTAACTAAGATGCGATTTCAAATGGTCGTAGCCCTTTGGTGGCGAAGGTACCTTGTGGCTTTTTGCATAAACAATATATGAATTAACTATAGTTAGACATGATACTGGAGATATATGGATCACCATACCTTATATCAGGACTCCAGTATTTCCACAGTCGAGGAAGCTGCTTGATACCAAACATAATGTTTATCATAAAAAGAAAAAAAGCTCGTATTTCCACAGTATCAGCTAGCTGCTATAGTGGAGCAGGACTTCCACAAATAGAAATTATGCATTCAGCATATTTATTTGTTTCTTCCACAATAGTTTGCAAAATACTTTTCGGTAAAAATTAATAGTCCAATGATTGAGCATTGCGAGGTAGGCTGTGTTGTGGAATAGTCTTTTCTGTGAAATTGGTAACTGGTTGACGTAATCTTCAACCATATTGCTATAATCTTTTCAATATCAGATTCGTCTAAAGACAAATCACTGTTGTTTTCATCTATATTTTGTACATCATCAAGAGTAAAACCTTCAAAGTCGGAATCGCTACTTGCTGATGCCATATTGTTAAAAACTAAGATATACACTTTTCATCAAACGTTGAAAAAAAAAGTCTCCAAAATTTCATGGTATTTTTGCTTGAATGAATGCAGGAAAGGTTTTAAAATTTAATATTATGATTTATTTTCTTTTTAGCAGTTTCGTAGAGGAATCAGATAACCAAGGGGTTAAACATTTTGTTTTGGGTGGGTTTAGCGTTTGTCCTGTTTGAAATTTTTGGGTGATATGTGTTCATGCATTCATATTCATCACAGGAAACTAGATGTTAACAAATGGGGGCTATACAAGCCATGTAGGTCATAGCAACTCCCATGTGTTGATCTAGTTCTCATATCTGAATTTGTAGTAGGAGCTACAGAAGAAATTATAGACATGGAAGCTAAATCTAGAATCAAAAAGACTCAAGATAAACTTAGCCAACAACTAAAAGTTTTAGTAAGTGGGAAAGAAGAACTACTTGGTCTGGTAGTCTTGATGCCAGGGTGGCAGAAGTTATCTCCTGCTTACAATAAATATCGTGTGAGAAGCACACTGAATAAACCAGCTGGAGGAGAAGTCTTCTTGAGATTAAAATGGCAGTATCATTGTCTCTTTGAGGACAGCTTCATTTTCCTCCATCGAGAAAAACATTGATCGTGTTCACCACGTGGTGATGAATGACAGGCAATTGACTATAAATCAAATAGCCAATACTATTAGTGTATCCTGTGAGAGAGTGAAGAATATTCTGCACAATGAACTTGGCATGACTAACATTTCTGCTCAGTGAGTGCCATGTCTTCTGACACCTAATCAAAACCACACCAGGCCGATCACATCACAAGAAAATCTGGCATTGTTTCAGGCAGTTCCAGCTGGTCTTCCCTAAGCCAATATGAGTGTTGACTTCATCACTGAGTCAGAGACAAAGCAGACAATACATACAGTGGAAAGTCCCCTCCTTGCCTACTCCAGAGAAGGCCATGGTCCTTTCATCTACAGGGAAGGTAATGGTCTCAGTTTTTTTGAGATACAAAAAGCATTGTGCTAATTGACTATCTTCAAAAGGGCCACACCATCAGTGGATAGTACTATGCCAATTTGCTATCGGGACAAGCACCTAGGAACAGAAGGTCCTTGCTTTCAATGGCTGTTGTGTGTGACTGGCTTTAAACTGGTTGATTCCTATTCTTTGATTTCAACCTCCCTGTTCTCTTGATTTGGCCCTAGTTAACTATTATCTGTTTCTCAACATGAAAAACCACTTTGCTGGGAACCAGTATCACCGTGATGACATCTGCTGTTGATGACTTTTGTGACCAACAGGATGAATGCTTCTTCAATTGGATACAATCCTTGCAACAAGGGGGTACTGTGGAAAAAATAAACTTCATTTGATTACATTTCATAAGAGTATTTTGATCAGCCTATGAACTTTTCAGCTAACCCTCATAGCTTCAGGGGACAGGGTGAAGATTTGGTTTTGGAAAGGTGAGTTGTAGAAGATAGTTTCAGTGCATGTTGATTATAATCAAGTTGGTAGTTAGTTTTAAATGAAATCAGCATAATTACAAGTTTCTGTAAGAATTGTGTATTCAGGACAGCAAAAGTTGTTAAATGGGTAGGATTGAAGATCACATATAGACATGAAGTGGAATAGTGAAAGAACTGTCTTGCAATGGAAAATTTCAATTAAATGTTTCTGCCTTTGTTTACAGGATCCTAAAGACACACCTCCACCAACTAGGATTGAAACGAAAGAAGAAAGAAAAGAAAGGAAGGTAATTTTTTTTTTTTTTTTTTCTATAGATAACTTAAGATATTCTCATTTTATTAAATGCTGTCAATCATGAGAGGAGATAATTTTATGACATCTGAATAATTAAGTAATCTTGGGTTTGTATGTCTTGCATAAAAATTAGTTGAATAGTCGTCAGTCAGTGGATTTGTACATCTCAAAGTGTGATTATGATGCTAAACTGCAATTATCAATGAAACCACACAGCCATGAGTGGGCATGGCTCAGTGGTAAAGAGGTTTGGCTCCACTGCCCACCTTGAACGAGTGTTTCTTTTTTTAATATAAGCTTGGGCTAACAAAAACCTTGTGAATTGATCTATTAAATGGAAATAAAATACAACTGTTGAATATATGTATGTATTTATCTGATAGTTGTAAACAAGTGTCACTATCATACAAACAGTATCATATGTTAGCAATCAACTTTTATATGTGAAAATAGTACCTTGCTTGAAAATAGGTGAGGGTTGGTGACAGGAAAAGGCATCCAGCTAAAAAAAAATTTACATCTGATCCGTGCAACCATGGAAAAGTGGATATTATTATAATGATGATGATAGTAATTTGTGAAGCCTGAGATCTGATTATGTTGCTTTTTCTCATGTTTTTATTTGTTGTGATTTCTAGCAGCATAACACTTTCACCCATGTATGTCTACTCCATCATAGTTCTTCTTCACATGTATTGGTTAATGCTTTCTATGCACAACCAGTCTCTAAACTTGTGCTCTATCTAATTTCTCTGCAGATCTTCCACATTCAGCATCAATATTTTTCATTTCAAATCATGACTTTTGCACAAGATTGAAACCAATTTTCTTTTCATATCTTTCTTCTTTTTCATTATATTTTTATTATGCAAAAACTTAATTCCAAGGTTTCTGTCATTGATTTCCCAATAAATTTTCGAAA
>NC_068985.1:62728888-62732060 GCF_001194135.2 Octopus bimaculoides | reverse complement strand
AAGTGCATTTTGTAGGGTTTTCGAGCGAGATCGTTGTCAGTGCCCCTGGACTGGCTCTTGTGCGGGTGGCACATAAAAGACACCATTTTGAGCGTGGCCGTTTTTGTGCGGGTGACACGTAAAAGCACCCACTACACTCTCTTAGTGGTTGGCGTTAGGAAGGGCATCCAGCTGTAGAAACACTGCCAAATTAGATTGGAGCCTGGTGTTGCCATCCGGTTTCACCAGTCCTCAGTCAAATCGTCCAACCCATGCTAGCATGGAAAGCGGACGTTAAACGATGATGATGATATTCATATATCAATTTGAGCAAAATTGCAGTCATGGCAGATACCAGTATCACACAAGTTGGCACCCATGTTGGTGGCACACAAACGCATCATGATGTCACGTAAGAGCACCCATTACACACTTGGAGTGGTTGGCATTAGGAAGGGCATCCAGATGCAGAAATCCATGCTAAATCAGATAGGAGTTTGGTGCAGTGTGCCAGCCCAATCAAACCATCTGACACATGCCAGCATGGACAATGGGCATTAAATGATGATATATACATAATATTGTGTACGAAAATTTGTTAACACAACATTATCAAGGTAATCCAAATTAGTGAAAATGTAAGTGAACATTGTGAAAATCATTCAGCTGTTAAAAAACACTAACAAAATACCATACTAATTCCATACTTTTTGACAATTTGAAATCTGCATAGAAAAAAAAAACCCTAAGACAACCTAAAAAATGAGTAACTTCATCAACAAATGTAGATGAAGTCACTGGACATCTAAGGAGTAAAATCTGCAGACAAGAATTCCATGTTATGCTTAATAGATTACTAAAGAATAAAAACTACTGATAATAATACTATGTAATGTTTAATAGAAACTTGGATACTTTGTCAAAATATTTAATTACCTATTTACTTAATATAATAAACCCTTCTACTGGATGATTAAAAAATAAAAATTACAGAAAAGAAACCAAATACCTATTTATTCATTATTGGCAATTCAACTTGTAAGCTTTCCTCAAAGAATTATATTTTATAATTGACTTTATTGAATTTTGCTGGGCACCGATCTTTAAGATGTTGCTATAAATTTAGAAAGATATTCAAATATTTCAGCTATTAATTATATAGTAAGATTAATTCCTTTTATAGTGTTTAACTTAATGAGTAAGTAATTATTTATGGCGATGTAAAGTATTTCAGCTTAGATTAAGCATAACATGGAATTATCTAGAATTTTTATTATCCACCGAGATAATAATGCCATAATAAAGGTGGCAAGATATTGCGAATGAAGTATGATCAATGAGTGGAGGCGGGGATGAAAACCTGGGTATATATTGAGTTGGGAAGTGGAGGCTGCCAGATAGCAATGATACAGAGGAACAGGGCCATGATGACAGGACTGGGGTGTGAGAGCTATGCATAGTGTATGAAAGAGGAAATGTGAGGAAGAGATGTGGAGAAATAGATTGGTTTGTTGCAGTACGGTGAGTGAAAAGTTTTCTTGTTACATGTAGATGAAACACACAGGTCAGGCACAAGCAGATACCAATAATACAGTGAGATAGGGTGTGTGAGTGGAACACACAGGTCGGGGGCTAACGGAGAGCAGTGATACAGTAGCACAGGACCAAGAGAACAGGATTGGGGAGTGGGAGGTAAGCATAGTGCATGAAGCGGAAACTTGAAGCAAAGCAGAGATGTAGTTTGGTTTGTTGTGGTAGTGTGAGAAGTTTTCTTACGTGTGGGTGGGACACAGCGCTTCTAGAACTCAGTTTCACTGATGTGGGCAGGTCATTTCTAGAACTTCATATCACCAGACGTCTCGGTCCATTGTTATTTCCTCCCACGAGGCCCAACATATTGAGATTGGTCCTTACAACTTCATCCCACGTCTTCCTGGGTCTCCCTCTTCCAGGAGTACTGTCTACTTTCTGTGACCGGCACATCTTTATGCGGCTGCCCTCATTCATATGCCTCACATGTCCAAAACTATGTCATCTTCTCTCTTGTATGCTTCATTTGATTCCTCTTATGCCCAACTTTTCTCAATGCATTTCCACTTTGCTGTACACGTGCACTGATGTTGCACATCCAACAGAGCATACTACCTTCATTTCTCTCCAGTTTGTGCATTCAGAGCCCATGTCTCACTACCATGGAGTATAGCTGTTCACACACAAGCATCATGTAGTCTACCTTTCACTCAGAGAGAGAGAGTCCTTTTGTTGCCAACAGAGGTAATAGCTCTCTGAACTTCCTCCACCATTGCTGATTTGGTCATCTCGGTAATAGAAACTATCTACAACCTCAAGAGAGCCTCCTAGGCATTTGAGAGATTCTAAGTCCCGTGTGCTCTTAGTGCTTATTGGTCCCCACACATCTGTCACATATGAAGACGACTTTATCTGTTATTTTGCCGGTGATTCCACTGCACTTCTTCTGTGTTGATAGTTTACACTGGGTGCAGTGAATGGATTTTCTTCCAAATTATTGAGCAGGGCCATTTACCTGATGGAAAGAGAGTTTTATCTTCTTATTAACAACTTTGGTCTTAGCTAGGTTAACTTTAAGGCTCTTTGATTCCTGGTTTTCAACAACGAAAATAACAGACAAACGAGACATGCAACATGAAGAGGATATCCCTTCGTCAGTTGTCCCTGTTCCATCTACTCCGTGTTTCGAAGGCAAGGTAAATGCGCAACTTCATTGGGACGGTCCTTCCCGCAAAGCAGATTAAATAAACTTTGGAATTTTTTACATATGTATATATATGTACATACATATATATGTGTGTATATATAAATATGTGTACATATGTATAAATATGAGCATATATAGACATATCTGTATATATGAATGTATATATGCATACATACACTCTCTGAGTGGTTGGCGTTAGGAAGGGCATCCAGCTGTAGAAACTCTGCCAAATTTAGATTGGAGCCTGGTGTTGCCATCCGGTTTCACCAGTCCTCAGTCAAATCGTCCAACCCATGCTAGCATGGAAAGCGGATGTTAAACGATGGCGACGATACACGTGTATATGTATTCATGTATATATCTATACGTGTATATTTGTATATATGTACACGTTTATATATACATATATATATATATATATATATATATATATATATATATATATATACACACACA
>NC_068985.1:62726641-62727786 GCF_001194135.2 Octopus bimaculoides | reverse complement strand
TATATATATATATATATATATATATATATATATATATATTTATAGATATGCATGTACATGTGTGTGTGTGCATGTATTTCTCATAATTTTGATGGCTTACCAGGCCTGCATGGCTCTAACACCTACCTCCGCCCAGATAGTGCACACATGAAATTCAACACTCACTTTCCAGAGATTCCCCCTTCTAAGCCACCTCCTATATGAAACTATATTTGCATACATATATGTAAGTATATTTGCATGCATACAAGTATTTAAATATATGTACGTAAATATATGTGTGTGTGTGTATATATATATATATATATATATATATATATATATATATATATATATATATATATATATATATATATATATATGTATATATATATATATCTGTGTGTATGTATATATATGTGTATATATATTATCGTTTAGCATCTGCTTTCCATGTTAGCATGGGTTGGACCATTTGACTGAGCACTTATGAACCAGATGGCTACACCAGGTTCCTATCTGATTTGGCAGAGTTTCTACACCTGGATGCCCTTCCTAACGCCAACCACAAAGGCCAGTTAGCAGGTACTGGCAATAGCCACACTCGAAATGGTGTATATTACCTGCCACCTGCACAGTCCAGCGGTACTAGCAATGAATTCGCTTGAATGTCTTTTCACGTGCCAGGAAGGCAGCGTTGGTAACGGTAATGCTCAAATGATGCTATCTATGTGCCACCAGCACGGAAGCCTAACGGCTGGTGCTCTAGCAACGATCACGCTTGGCCGGTGCTCTTAGTGATCTACCGGTACAGGTGCCATCACGATTTCGCTTTCCCCAACAGGTCTTCGCAAGCCGAGTTTAGTGTTCAATAAAGAGACGTTGGTATGGGTGCCAGTATACAAATTTAGTTTGATTTCGATTTCACTTGCCTCAACAGCTCTTTGCAAGCGGAGTTTAGTGTCCAATGAAGGAATGTTACGCGTTAGTGGGCTCGCTACATCCCTAGCAGAAGCATATTTCCAAAGGTCTTGGTCAGAAGTCATTGCCTCGGTGAGGCCTAATGTTCGGAGGTCGTGCCTCACCATCTCATCCCAGGTCTTCCTGAGCATGCCTCTTCCACGGGTTCCCTCAACTGTTAGGGTGTGGCACTTTTTCACATAGCT
>NC_068985.1:62721191-62726402 GCF_001194135.2 Octopus bimaculoides | reverse complement strand
GTCTCTCTTGCACACCACAACTGATGCTTCTTAGGTTCAACTTTCCTCTCAAGATACTTACACTCTGTCGGGTATGCACACTGACATTACTCATCCATCGGAGCATACTGGCTTCATTCCTTGCAAGCTTACGCATGTCCTCAGCAGTCATGGCCCATGTTTCACTGCCATGTAGCGTGGCTGTTCGTACACATGCGTCATACAGTCTGCCTTTTACTCTGAGTGAGAGTCCCTTTGTCGCCAGCAGAGGTAAGAGCTCTCTGAACTTTGCCCATCTATTCTTATTCTAGCAGCTACACTTTCAGCTCACCCACCCCACTATTAACTTGGTCACCCAGATATCGGGAGCTATCAACTACGACCAGATTTTCTCCCCGGAATGTGACAGAACTTGTTTTCTGCACATTTTCAGTGTTTATTGCACCTGAACATCTGCTACATATAAAAACTAACTTTCTAGTTAACCTGCCTTTGATATTGCTGCACCTCTTATGTGTCCATAGCTTGCACTGGGTACATCTTATAGAGTTTTTACCTACACCTTTTCTACTGATCAAGCAGGGCCATCTACCTGAAGGGGTTTGTGTTTTGTCTATTAGGAGTTTGCTTTTAGGTAGTTTGACTCTAAGTCCCTGCTTCCACACCTGAAACTTCTCCTCTAGTTCTGATAGTGACTCAGCAATTAGTGCAAGCTCATCAGCATAGAGGAGCTCCCAGGGGCATCCTGTCTTGAATTCCTCTGTTATCGCCTGGAGGACTATGATAAATAGGAGGGGGCTGAGGACAGAACCTTGGTGGACCCCCACCTCTACTCGGAATTCTTCACTGTACTCCTTGCCAACCCTCACCTTACTGACAGCGTCTCTGTACATGGCTCGCACAGCTCTCACTAACCATTCTTCTATCCCTATTTTCCTCATTGACCACCAGATAAGGGATCGGGGGACCCTGTCAAAGGCTTTCTCCATGTCAACGAAAGCCAGGTACATTGGATTATCCTTGGCTAGGTATTTCTCCTGCAGCTGTCTTATCAGAAATATAGCAAATATACCTCTGTTGGGTTGACATTCGGCAGACTCTCTTTCTCCCATTCAATCTCTTTATTGAGCAGTCTTTTTTAGTGGCGTCTCCAAACTTCATTCTTTGCAGCCTCATTTAGTGCAAGTGTACCATCATCCATGCAAACGCATTTCTCTCCCACGGCATCACGATTCTCTATCACATACTGTCTTGCAACACGAAATACTTCAAGTCTTTAGTCCTTACGGCGCAGAACATTGGCAAACTTTTTCTTATCTGCTTCCCTTCTAGCAGTCTGATACAATTCCCTGCTACCTCCATTCTTCCAGTCCTTCGAAGCCTGTTTCTTTTGTCTAATAGCCCTGTCAACCACATTGTTCCACCACCACTTTACTTTGGGTCGAGAGGGGACTTTACAACCACAGTAAGAAATTGAGAAATATTACAGATCAAAGTATAACTCTCAGTAAGAGACAACCTAAAAACTTGAAAAAGCTATTAACAAAGGCAAGGTTTGACCTCAGCAACAAAAATCAAACATTCACTGTGTCCAAATGCAATGATAGCCGATGCGGTACATGCCAATCAATTCATACCGGCCCATATATGAACACAAAAACAGGGAAAATATTCACCAATGCGAACATGAACTGCAAAAGTAGAAATCTAATCTACTGCATCAAATGCCCTAATTGTGAAGAACTGTATGTTGGCCAGACAGGTAATGCACTATCGGAATGCTCATGTGTGCATCGACAACAGATTAAAAACCCAGAGGTCTGCCAAATACCATCTGGCAACATGTTGTGAAATTTTTATGATATTTCCATTCCATAAACTATACAACCTGAATGAAATTGAGAGAAAACGCAAAGAAAAGGACTTTATTAAGAAATTCAAACCCACTCTTAACAAACAATGATTAAATTTATCTTACTTGGGGTTTAAAAATCTTACCCCTATAACTAAAACACAAATGTCATCATTTCTAAAAATAGCCAAACACCTACTGCTGCTGTCCAAAGGAATAGGTATAAAAGACAAAAGAACAGCCAGTCTGTTACAGTACATCTGTCAGACGGGGCCTTGATGAATGCCAATAGGCATGAAAGTATACTAGCCTTTATATATATTTAATACTCAATATTTCACATATTCAATAAGACATTCAATACTTCATTTCATTTTACTATTTATATTATATATTCCATATTCTATACCCCACATTAATTTTATAAGAATATAAATAAAACAAAAAACAGAGTTGGAACTCTTTTAAATAATATATATATATATATATATATATATATTTGTGTGTGTGTGTGTACTTCGATGATAATTTTGATGGTTTACCAGGCCTGTACAACTCAAACACCTCTGCCCGGATAGCGCCCACATAAAGTGCAACAGTCACTTTCCAGTGGCTCTCCCTTCTAAGTCTCCCTCCTTATTCTCTCATACTTCACTCTGTCCCTCTCAAACCTTGAACAACCATCGTGCACTATCTTCATCCATCAAGGTCTTGTGTCTCCTCCCAATTAACACCTGCACTTCCTGTCTGTATTAGAGCATTTTAAAGGTAATCCTTAAACCTTAGTTTAGGCTTATGTGCTGTTCTGCTATGTTCCAGCAGCTGCTTGGGCAGTCGTCCATCACTCATCCATACCAGATGTGTTTCCCCACCTTAAATGTCTTTGCAAAATCACTCTCTATATACTTCTACTGCCACTCCTTTCAATCAGCTCTACATTACTCTTGGCCATTTTCCAGTTTATCCTACAAAATTTTTCTCAGACAGTGTTGATGGAATTCTTCCAGTTGCCTTACCTGCCTACGGTAAGCACCCCATGCCTCACTTCCATATAGCAAAGATGGGAGGACATATGTGTAATGTATCTTTTATTTGTGAGGATATATTATGTTGTTTCCACAGATGCCTATTAATCCTACCAAAAGCACTACTAGCCCTGCTGATTCTGTATGAAATTTGCTCATCAAGACCGGCAGTACTCGAGGTACCTCCTAAATAAATAAATAAATCTAGGTACAGTCTCCAACCTTTGACCACTCACAGTTATAAAAGGTTCCACATACATCTTGGAGGAAGCAGGCTAGTACATTATAACATTTTCAAATTGTTAGACCCAATACTGCACATGCTGCAGACATCACATTCACCATGTGCTGCATATCTTTCTGAGAATGTGCCCACAGGTCACAATCATCTGCATACAGAAACTCAACAAGGTGAGAATGCAGAACTATCGTTTTGGCACAGTCTTTTGGGATTGAACAGTTTTCCTGTTGTCCTATATCTTATATAGACCTCCTCAAGGCAATCTTTAAAAGCTATTTGAAAGACTATTGTGAAATATATAGCAGTGTAGGAGCAGGAAGACCACCTTGCTTTACACCATTTTCTACAGAAATTGGATCTGATATTGTACCTCCAACATCAACTCTCACTTCCATCTTGTCATGAAATTGTCTGAGCATTGTCACAAATTTTTCAGGGCATCCTAGCTTTTGTATGATCTCCCAAAGTGCAATTCTATCGATAGAATCAAATGCTTTTGTTAGGTCAATGAAAACCTGGTATAAGTCCATATCCTGTTCGATGCACTCCTCTTGCAACTGTCTTGCCGAAAATATAGCCATAGTACTCCTACATTGCAAATCATGTAGAACCTCATCAGCAATGTGCAGAAGCAATCTATCCAGCATTACCCTACAGAGGACCTTTCCAGCAACAGCTAACAGACAGATGCCACAATAATTATCACAGGTATCCTTTCCACCTTTAGATTTATATAGTATCTCCATAGTTGCATCACGCCAATCCGGGGGAACCTCTTCACTTTGCCAAACCCTCTGAATCACATCCGTCAACATTGCACAAAGATGATCACCACCATATATATCTCTGCACCTAGTCCATCTGTACCAAGGGCCTTTCTGTTGTTCAATTTCCTGTTTGCTGCTTTTATTTCAGCCAGGTCTGGAACTTCTGCTATAAGATGTTTTATTGGTCTATCAAGAAAAGAGAGATGAACTTCAGTGGTTCTATTGAGCAACTCATCAAAATGTTATTTCCGTCTCCCAGCAATATCTTTAGGATTTGTTAATAATTCTGTGCCATCCTTCCTCTGAAGTGGCACAACCTTTGATGAAACTGGTCCATAAAAAAATTGAGAGTAAAAGAATTGTTAGCATTTGAAGTGTCTTGGGTTTCATCGCATCTATCACTCCACCAATTTTCCTGCATCATCTGTAGCTTCTCACTGCACTGTTGTTTTTGCTGCCTTGAAATATGTAGCCACTGTCCTGTTTATTGACATGTCATCATTTTATATGTTAAATGCCTTTCACTTCTCTAAGATAAGAATAACTTCATTGTGATCGTCAAACCAATCTTGGTGTTTTTTTACAACAAAGCCAAGAATGTGACCACAAATCTCATACACTCTTTCTTTGAATGACTTCCAGCTTCCATTATAGGACAAACTATATATCACACTCACAAACTCACTGCGTACTAACTGAATCTTAAGTCGATTGGCATCAATCCGTTTAGGTAATTTGTCATCATTTGCTCTAGCCTTAGGCCTTACAACAAAATTCACCTTGGCACGCAAAAGTCTATGATCAGTCCAGCACTGTGCACCACGCATCACTGGTACAATAGCAAAGTCCCTAGTATCTCATTTCCTGATGATCTAATCTATAAGATGCCATTTCTAAGAACCAGGGTGCATCCATGTCGTTTTGTACTTATTCTTTAGTCGAAACATTGTATTCATGACACACAAATCCATCTCTATGCATGTATGTCAGGTCACTCTTGAGTGCTACTAGTATCATGAAGTCCAGTACAACCTGTTTCATGGTTGGGTCGTTGGCGATTAAACTGGCACTCCCACGAGGCTTGCTTGGTGCGGTGGGTGTTGTTGAACACCCTGCAGTACAAAAAAATAAATGTATATAATGTCTATATATATATATATATATATATATATATGGTATATTGTTATATTATCAAACGCTACGCTTCCATCCAATTAAATTTTAAAGTCTGTCATACCGGCCATGACGAAGGGAAATAGCCCTGAAACTCGAGTCGCCTTTATATATTTATATTTATATATTTGATCCTTTATATTGAACACTCAATATTTCATCTACATTCAATAC
>NC_068985.1:62713400-62720494 GCF_001194135.2 Octopus bimaculoides | reverse complement strand
CACTTTTTCATGCACCTATCCTCATCCATCCTCACCACATGTCCATACCAGCGCAATCGTCTCTCTAGCACACCACAACTGATGCTTCTTATGTTCAGCTTTTCTCTCAAGATACTTACACTCTGACGGGTATGCACACTGACATGACACATCCAACGGAGCATACTGGCTTCATTCCTTGCGAGCTTATGCATGTCCTCAGCCGTCACAGCCCATATTTCACTGCCATGTAGCATGGCTGTTCGTACACATGCGTCATACAGTCTGTCTTTTACTCTGAGTTAGTCCCTTTGTTGCCAGCAGAGGTAAGAGCTCTCTGAACTTTGCCAATGCTATTCTTATTCTAGCAGCTACACTTTCAGCGCACCCACCCCCACTACTAACTTGGTCACCCAGATATCGGAAGCTATCAACTACCTCTAGTTTTTCTCCCTGGAATGAGATAGAAGTTGTTTCCTGTTTGTTTAGTGTTTATTGCACCTGAACATCTGCCACATACATAAACTAACTTCCTAGTTAACCTGCCTTTGATATTGCTGCACCTCTTATGTGTCCATATCTTGCACCGGTCATTTTCTACATACTGAGCAGGGCCATCTACCTGAAGGGGTTTGCGTTTTATCTACCTTCCTACTTATTAGGATTTTGGTTTTAGCTAGGTTGACTCTAAGGCCCTTCGATTCTAGTCCTTGCTTCCACACCTGAAACTTCTCCTCTAGTTCTGATAGTGACTCCGCAATTAGTGCAAGGTCATCAGCATAGAGGAGCTCCCAGGGGCAACTTGTCTTGAATTCCTCTGTGATCGCCTGGAGGACTATGATAAATAGGAGGGGGTTGAGGACGGAACCTTGGTGGACATATATATATATATATATATACACACACACACACACACACACACACACACATATAATGTATACATTATATATATATGCATATTCTCTCTTTCTCTCTCTCTCTCTATATATATATATATATATATTGCATATAATATCTATGTCTACATATATTTATTATTCATTATTTTTGTCATTTGACTGCGGCCATGCTGGAGCGCCTCGTTTAGCCGAGCAAATCGACCCTAGGACTTATTCATTGTAAGCCTAGTACTCATTGTTTTGGCGTCTATTGGTAAACTAAGTTACACAGATGTAAACACGCCAGCGTTGGTTGTCAAGCGATGTCGGTGTGGGGATATACATACATACATACATACATACTTACGAAGGGCTTCTTTCAGTTTCTGTCTACCAAATCCACTCACAAGGCTATGTTGTTATTATTATTCAGGTCTCTTCCTGGAATCGAACTCGGAATCTTGGGTTTCGCAGCACGCGCTCTAAATCACCATGCCATATGTATGTATATATGCCCAGAGGCATATATATATGTGTGTGTAATATATGCTACATACATATATATATATATATATATATATATATATATATATATATATATATATATATATATACTATATACTATATATATATATACTATATATGAGTTGCTGTGTGGCACCTCAGGCAAGTATTTTCTGCTATAGTCTCAGGCCGACCAAGTCCTTGTGAGTGGATTTGGTAGACTGAAACATATATGTGTGTCCCCCCAACATTGCTTGACAACCGATGCTGACGTGTTTACGTCCGTGTAACTCAGCGGCTTACCAATAGGCGCAAATACAATGAGTACTAGGCTTACAATGAATAAGTTCTAGGGTCAATTGGCTCGAGTAAATGGGGTGCGCAAGCATGGCCGCAGTAGACTGAAACTGAAAGAATCTGTCGTGCATATATAGATGAGTGTGTCTGTGTTTGTCCACCCCCACCATTGCTTGACAACCTATGTTGGTATGTTTACATCCCTGTAACTTAATGGTTCAGCTGAAGAGAACAATACAATAAGTACTAGGCTCACAAAGAATGTCCTGGGGTCGATTTGCTCAACTAAAGGCAATGCTCCATCATGGCTGCAGTCGAATGACTGAAACAAGTAAAAGAATAACAGAAATTATCTGATATATCTATTATATACACCTATATATATATGTAATGTATATGTTATATATACGTTTATTATGTATATGTAATATTATATATATACCTATATTATATATGTATGTAATGTAATATATATTTTATACATACTTATATATATCACTTTTCTTAAGGGTGAACGTGAACCCTTAAGAAATAAACATCTGTGGTGTCTCTACAATATCACCAAAGAAATTCATAACATGGATGGGATACTGGTTCAATCGAATAAAATGGTAAACAGTCTTAACAAAGATTACTAACTAGAATTGCTTAGAAAAGAAATACAGTATCACTGGTAAAAGTGCAACCAGGCGTGCCAATCTCAAGGTTAAGAAAATCATGGAGAAATATGACTCACAGATGAACCAGTTGATCACAAACAAAATTTTTTTAATAGCCCAACTTTACAACTTATTTGTCCTAGCTCTGATATTGATGTACTTAGCAAAAATATCCTAGGTGAATATATTCCTACCTTATTTAAAAAATTTAAGCTTAATTTATGGTCTCATTTTTCCAAGTGGTTGACTGGTTTAATTCTATTAACAAGAAGTGCTCTAAGTTTATCCAGTTCAACATTTCTAGTTACTATTCCTCTGTTAACCCAATTGTACTTAACAAAGCACTCTGGCTCGCACACAACAAAGCAGGTCTCACCAGCGATGAAATTGTCATGTTAGCTGCCAGAAAATCTATTACTAAACTTGATAACAAGCTGTGGGTCCGTAAAGATAAGTCCAAAAGTTTTGATGTCACGATGGGAAGTCCTGATTCAGCACAAATCACTGATTTGGTCAGTATATATACCCTTTCTGACCAATTCTCCAACATCAATGGAGTAGACAATCCTGATGATTGTCTACTCTACCTTCAAAATACTGCTAACCAAAAATTACAAAGAGTTAAAAATAGGTTGGTTAAATTTTTCCGAAATATGAACTTAGGATCATCATCATCATCAAAGCTAATTTTTTGGATATTACCCTTAACTTATATAATAATTCATATTTCCCATACCATAAACCCTCAACTAATTCAAAATATATTAGCTCTTTCAGTAATCATCCGAAGGCTATTACAAGGAATTTGGTTAGGAATATTTCACTTAGACATTCTAGATTATCTTCCAATGTTGATATCTTCAATGATAAAGCTGAATTTAATAACTCTGCCTTACTTAAAGCAGGCTATAAAGAAAAAATTACCGATATTAACCCTATTGACATTAACTCTACCTCTATTAATCAGGACATGAAATCACAGCATAACGGTAATAACAATTTAAATTTTAGTTCGAATAACAACACTACATCGAAAAATTTGATTTTACAGCATATGGGAGATAACCATTCTTTAAGACCCTTTTTTGTTATAAAAGTACATCTAGGTATATCCTAGCAAAACTGTTTGGTTGGTAATTCTATATGCTAAGCAGATCAAATTCAATTTCCTTTAGTGAAGCTATAGATAAAAAATTTCCCCCAAAACTCAAGATACTATTTGATTATTAATTCACACTGAATCGGGATAGGGTTTTCAAACGCTAAAAACCTTTCACAAATCATCTCTTTGCAGAATAAGTTGTTAAATATAAATCCACTTAATGAAAATAGTAACATTGATATTATTAACACTAACAATTCTTTCAACAACCATATTAGTATTTCTGATATAAATTCCAATTGCATTCATTTCTTAGTTGTAAAATTACCTCCAGTTCCGATGTCTTTTTTTACATAGGTAGTTCTTCATCTCTGTTGTCCTGAAGAATATCTCCCCATTACTCTAAATTTAGACATATCAATAAACACAACAATACTGGGCTTAGTAAATTAATTTGGTCTCTTAAGGAACATAAACAATTTTGTTTGGAACGTAATAGTCGAAGTCCTTTCTTTATGATAAAGGTAAATCTTATAGTTCCCTCTGTTCTTAAAATCCTCTTGTAAACACATTTAAAGAACGCGTTTATCATTGCAAACATTGGTGAAAACATACCTTTAGTTCCTATAAGTAATTTCTACCAATATATAGAACTCAACCTTTAATTGTCTTAGATTTCATTTCCATTAAATATATCTATTTCCACGCCTTTAAGCTTTATTCCTATCCACGTATCACTCTGTATTTCTCCACTATTAGTTTTCTGTTGATTTCTTTCTCCTCCTTCTCTTTCTATAAATTGCCTTTGACATATCTCTTAACGGTTTTTTTTTTTAATAACTTGCCGGCGTTCCCTGCACCATATACACAGCCATCACATTCTGTTAAAATGTTTTATTGATGTGTTTGGTTTTCTGATGAGGAGATCTCATTGTTTGACATTATTTTATTCCTTCTGGAATAATACCAACGTTTTCTTCAAAACGTATGTCGGAAGTAGAAAGATTTGAATAACACCTGTGTTCAACTCCATTTATTTATTTATGTATGTTGTAGAAAAACATTTTACTTAACCATGGAATTTCTACCTTTATAAGTAGGCTGTTACATCCTTGGTACCTATGTGAACTTTTGCTATCCGGGTAACTAATTTTCCTGTGTTGTTCTTACACATTGGAAAAAATACACACACATATATAAACCTTTGTAGACATTCAGTTAGTTTCAGTTGTCTCTAAATTATTACATTTTATTTTACTGAATGAGGGTAATTTGGGACATTGTTGAAGATAGTTTTTTTTTTTCTATTTTTCTTCCATAGCGCAAAGAGAGAGTAGAACAGATTGCTTATAAACTTGAACAGGATTTAGCACTGTGTAAGTATATGGAGATTTTATGTTTTATACTTGTTGTGAACATGTATGATTTTATAAATTTTGACTTATAATTTTGCACTGATGTCTAGTTACAGTTAAACTGATTGCAGAAAGTGGATGGTAAATTAGTAGTACCTCCATTTGCATCACATAACTTCTTAATCTCTTGTATGACATAAATCTGCAATGCACCACATTGGTCAGCTGATCTTGAGTCAGCATTTGTTTGAAGCTTTATCTATTTCTCTCTTGTGTCATTTATTTGTATTATAATATGTGTAATTAACATTGATCTAATTGTTGCTAAATTTTTTCAAGGGGAAGGAATCTGGGTTTAAAAAATTTTTTTTATACTCTTTGACTTAGATTGGCTGTTGGCTTTGGAGATGATAACTATATCTTTTTCCATCCATATGTATGACCAGTCTTATTTTTCATCAGATGACTCTGAGAAGATTTTACTGGTTAGGCACTATCAGTCATGAAACAACCTTTTATAGGTTGTTGGTTTTAAAATACCTTTAGCACTTATGAAGACTTTTTTCTTTGGTTTTTTTTTTTTTAACTTTCCCATTGGATTTGGTTAAGATTCTTCAACAAAGAGTGCATTTTGCACCAGAAAGCCAATGCAAGTGTTTCTCTCCTGATAAAGGCTTTAAACTAATGAAGCGGTAGATAAAACCCTGAATCTCACTAGCTTGTAGATTTCAACAGATGGAGTGAAAACACTGCTGAAGCTGCAAACAGACTGCCAACTGGAAATTGTATGGTAATGAATCTTCTAATGACCATGTATTGAATCTTCTCTCAAGCAAAGAATATGGATGCGATATCCTCCATTTGAATCAACATGGTCTTTCTATATGCTTGTAAACTGTCTTCCAGGGGGTATAGGTAAAGTTGGATCTGCTAATGCTTGCTCATGGGTTCAAAGGGTTCTTGGTAACTTTCATATGGAATCGGCTATAAAAAGTACAAGGGGAAGATTGTTTTGAGATGTTTGTTTGCTCATGTCACTTACTAAACTACATTTTAATTTACTACTAAAATCTCTTTTTCTCTCTTGTTCTTATTGAATTAACAACCACACTTGCAGAAATGCCTTTTTATATTTAAAAAAAAAAAAAATCTTCAGTCTTTTCTGCAATACCAATAATTTTCACAATGATTTGACCACCAGTAACGGCACTATAAGTATTTGAATTTAAAAAAAAATAATAATGCATTCATTTTAAGGTATTGTTATAGAAAATTTTCCCATACAAATCTAAAATGCCAATGTAACATCTACTGAGCCTTCACTAACCTCTTAATTGTATATTGGTCTTATATGTAATGTGATTAATCTGAATGCTGAGGGAGATATTTCTCTTAATATCTTTTCTATCCATATAAATGAGTTCATTGTTTTTATTAAAGGGGATCCGCACAACATTCCAGACAGTACATCTGATCCTTACAAAACTTTATTTGTTGCCAGAATTGTAAGTATTTTTGATTGCTTAACCCTTTCGTTACCATATTTCTAACCAAAATACACCCCTTATGTGTTTCAATTAATTTCTGACATAATCATAAATTTAGTCTGGTTTCATTAAACAACTCTAACTTTTTTATTTATCAACATATTAATGTGATTTTTGGAAGATAATTTAACGAAAGGTTCTCAACCAATTCTATACCAAAATTTCTGTCACAAAGTGACTCTAATTACAGGTAAATTCAACAAAATATAAAATTATTAAAATTTTTGTTCAAACATCGCTATAGAAAATGGGTTATTAGCTAATATTCATAGGGTATACAACAAAATATTATTATAGAAGAGTTGTGCACATTACTGGATTCATTACTGTGTCTTTTGCTAGTATAAATTCAAATCCAGAGCAGTACCCAGTATTTGATTCACAAATAAGGGATCAAAGTCTGGTTATCCACGTACTGGTATACTGCTCGTGTCTCTTACATGTAAATATTGAGTCAATTTTAAAAACCGTGTCCTCGTCATTATACTTGAGACATATTCGTCTCCAAAGGGTTCATCACTACTCCAGTAATTTGTTATTCTAGGTAACTTTCTAATGCCCATAATAATATTTATGGCAAAATATGCTTTAATTTCATTCAAGTTTGTGGGAAACCACAAACTATCCTTTTTTACGCTTTGTTTACATTCAGCATAACGGTTTGTTTCCGCCGTAATCAATTCAAATAGGTACATCGGAAAAAGCAAAAAGAAATAGTCTAAAGCTTTACTCTCCTGGGTAAGACTGTGACTTGGTCCAGTTTCTTCAGAAAA
>NC_068985.1:62710291-62712878 GCF_001194135.2 Octopus bimaculoides | reverse complement strand
CTCAAAATTCACAAAATTAAAAAAACACGTCGATCGTTGTACAAAACTATAGCTGAACTGTTTACACAAATAATCACGTGTTTTCACGAATGTACTAACGAGATTTGCTCTGATATTCTCATTTAAATATGAATAGGTGATTACGGGCAGTTTTGGGCAGCTTGGTCACATGAACCAAAATTTTTTTCGGGTGGCTTTGGGCGGTTTGGTAACGAAAGGGTTAATATTATTTTTATCCTATATTTTTGTATAGTTAGTTAAGTCTTTGTCAAATGTATCAACATCAAAATTTTGTTGACACACTGCGCAGAAACTCATAAGTGTGTTTGACTTTGTAAGTTTTCATTGGCCGTCACTTTGACAGCAGATCATTGGAATTGAGTACCTTGTTTGAAAGCAGTTTAGCATTGTAAAGAGCATCTAGTCATAAAATACTGCTATTTACTTGTTCTTCACTTTAGCTTTATTATTATTTGTCAAAGTTCTTTTGTCACGTAATTTGATGGAGAATTGCCTTTCTTTTTTCTTTTCATTTTCTTTTTTTCAAACTACTACTTAGAGGCCCTCTTATTGGTTTATGATTATTTTAATGTGTGTTTGCATATGTATGCATGTCTATGTACACTTTTGATTCTTACATGCAGTCCAGACTGCCGAGCAATGTGCCAGAGAGAATGATGATGCTAATAGGGAGAAATGTGTACAGAATTTGGCTGCTACTTTTGTAGAATTTCAGATTGTTCCCTCATTGGTCTGTTGTTTTAGTCGGTATCTGTTCACAGCTCTTGATTCTCAGTTTCCTTTAGTACACTGTCCATGTTGTATGGCCTATGTATGCCCTTACTGAAAGAAAGATGGGGAATGCTATTTAGAGATATGGAGAATGCTTAGGAGAAATAGTATCTATCCTAAGTTGACCCAACAGAGACAGGCCATTCAAGTTAAAAGCATTATGTTCCAAGTGCAATTAAGGATATGAAGGCTGGAAAGACAGCTTGTTCTAGATGAATCACTGAAATTATTAAGATATTTGTCAAAATAGGGTGCATTCTAGGCATTTGCTGAATAACTGCAATTATTTGAAATAGCTAGTGAAATAGAGCATATCCTTTTCATTTGCAATCAGTCATTACAGCAAGATGTTATATGCAGTGACTAGTACAAAGGTTTCCTTGTGTGCTGCTACAAGAGCAAAGGAGATGCATTAGAAAGAGGCAGTCACAGCTATCAAACAGACGAGGATATGCAAGTTATGGAAAGAATTATAGCACACTTAAGAACAAAATGAACTGATGTAAGATTCATTTCCAGTTTGTGCCTGGAAGAGGTACTACTGATGGCATATTCTTAGTGAGCTCAACTGCAGCAGAAGTATTTAGTTAAGAATTAGCCATTGATCTAGCATTTGTCAGTCTGGGTCCCTAAATCTTCAAAATCATTTGGACAGAAAGAATATGAATTCTGTAGACGAGGTCAGAAGAGTACTGGGGAGGGGTATTTTTCATCACGGACAAGTGAATTTTGGAAGAGCATTGTAGAAAATGGAGCGTATATTTTAGATTAAAAAAGAACTTTATCTTAATTTTGAAATATAATAGAAGTATAAAAGAACCACATTATTTGGGAAATGACCCAAAATACATATATATTCCAAATCTTATCGGTTTTTGGAGTATACTCTTAAATTTTAATTCTTGTTTTCTTTCTGCATTTGATTCATCCATTGCTTTCAGGGTTTTTAAAAATTTTTAGTCTCAAAAGAGGAAGAACTCCTTCAGAGCATCAATGCAGAAAGATAACTTACAATAGAATGTACTTTACTACACTAAGTTGTGATTTTGCTTCAGTTGCCTGATTTGGCGTCACAAGATAGTTTAAAAGTCGATCATAATGCCTTCAGTAATCCTTCAGATTAATTGTCACTATTACTAAGTTTGAAGTATCTATCATTTCAAGAAAATGGGGACATAAAAGAAGCTGTTAAAATATAAAGAGATTAAAAAAAAAAGAATGGTCAAATTCTGAGAATATTCATTTCTCACAGTATAGTATCCAAAATATCTACTTTGTGAAATAACATTATCACTAACTTTCATGCATTCACAGCTTGATTTAAATAATGTAAAATCAGGCTATTTGGTTACTAAAGAGTAAAATTGAATTGTAATATGTAAAAAGAATTTTTTTTAATAAACTGTAATAGCTTTCTGTACACAGTTTAAATATTTTACATTGATAGTCAGCATGACTTATAGACATTGGAAAGCATACCAAAGACTGAAACGCATTGTTTGACTAGTAAACAAGGAAATGTGGATTAACATGAATTTTTATTTATAAGATAAAACTAAAGCCAGTTTCTATTTCAGAATTATGACACAAGTGAGTCAAAACTACGACGAGAGTTTGAAGTGTTTGGTCCTATACGAAGGGTAAGTGTTATTAAATCTCAATTATATATTTGGATTTTTTAATTTTGACATTACTTTGTGCATTTGTAGGACTTTTATACATTCTACTTTGGGTTGGGTTTTGGCTTACTGTGATAATTACTTTATCAGCTGGGCAGGATATATATATATATATA
>NC_068985.1:62707534-62708597 GCF_001194135.2 Octopus bimaculoides | reverse complement strand
AAATTATATATCATTTGAAAGTTCCAGATATGAACTTAGTTCTCATAGGGTTTTAGCCAAAATCTTATTCTTACCTTAAATGTCAGTGTCCCTCAAACACTCTGGGGTTTCCACCCATTCACAAAATTTACTCGTGCTTGTTAATCAGCGATCTTGTCTACAAGTGATGGTGTGTACAAGTCTGAAGCGAGTGGAAGTGGCTGTGCAGTATGTAGCTTGGTTACCAACCACATGATTTCGGGTTCAGTCCAGCTGCATTCCACCTTGGGCAAGTGTTTTCTACTATAGCCTTGGGCCAACCAAATCCTTGTGAGTAGATTTAGTAGATGGAAACTGGAAGAAGCTCATCGTGTGTATGTTTGTGTTGTCAACCAACTTTTTGATCTGCATACCTTATGATAGAGGATGCATTCGAAATCATCTATCCATCTATAATCAATGTGCGGTTGTGCATTGACAGTTAAGAAATGGAAAGTGAGTGGGACTTCGATCTATCACAACGGTTGTTAGCTGAATGACATTTTCAATTAAAGAATAGTTAAATGGCCTTTCTATTTTGCTCAGTGGTGAATGATACCAACATGCCCAAATCCAGCTGTAATAGCCGAGTCATTTTTAAATGAGAATTTCTGTGCAAATTTCATTACACTATGTAGATAATTAAGTTACACCATCCAACATTATTTTACATGATATCTGAGTGCTGCAAACTTTTGCAGTTTTTTTTTTTCCATTTATTCCCACCTCAATTTTCTGAAATGTTTTACTCTGGATGGAAACTGAGTACAATGTTCTCAAGGAGTCAGTTTAAGTTCAAAGTATTTTTGGGATAGAAAAATCTACGATAATATACAACAAACATAAAAACCAAAAGCGGGATTCTGAATAGGATATACATACATATATATATGTACGTATATAGATGTGTATGTGTATGTATGTATGCATTTATGTATATATATGTATGCATATATATATCTATGTATATATATATATATATGTGTGTGTGTATTTGTAAGTGTATATATATATGTATGTGTGTATGTATATATATATATATATA
>NC_068985.1:62705008-62707434 GCF_001194135.2 Octopus bimaculoides | reverse complement strand
ATATATATATATATATATATGTGTGTGTGTGTGTGTGTGTGTGTATGAAAAGAGTGGAAGGAGAGTGACAAATAGCTAAAGGTGTTTGGAGTGGAAGGAAGTGACACAAATGACAACACAGAAAGGCTACTTAACAGTATCATAAACCTGTTGATAGGTCAGAAAGTAAAAAGAAGACATACATAGTGTAAGTGTGTGGGGGTGGGGGAGGAAGTACAGTGACAGAAATGGAGGTCTGCAGTATATAAGGGTGGCTGTAATGAGTGATTGTGAATGATAGTAGATGGGAAAGATGTTAAAGTTGTGGTGGACTTTGGAGAGAGAGAGTGATTACTGAAGACATAGAATGGGAGAAATTGGTGAAAAATAGTGGGAGAAGGGATGACAATAAGATAGAAGGATGGATGTTTATAGGAAGGTGTTCCAGGGGAACAAAAATGATATCTGCTAGCATAAAAGGTGGAAATGAAATATGTGCTGATTCTGCTCTGAACAGTGGCTTAGTTAGAAGACTGTGGCTGAGGGAAGGATGGGTGTTTTAAGTAATCAGCACTTAATACAACTGTCCTTACCTATATGCATCACATGACCAAATCATCACAGTTTTTTCTCTTGCAATGCTATATCTGATTCCACTTATACCTAATTTTTCTCTCAATATATTTGTACTTTGTTATCCATGCACACTAATGCATCCAGCTGTATTCCTTTCTAGCTTTTCCATGTCCTCTGAATTCAGGGCCCATATCTCACTATCATGCAATGTTACTCTTTGTAGGCAAGCATCAAACACTCTGCCTTTCACTCTGAGAGGTAAATCTTTTGTTGCCAATAGAAGTAATTGCTCTCTGAACTTTCTCCATCTATTCTTATTCTAGCAACTGTACTTTCAGAACGTCTTCCACTGCTAATTAGATCACCTCAGTAACAAAAACTATCTACTTTCTCTATTGAGTTTCTTGAACATTCAAAGAAATATATTTCCCATGTGCATTTAGTGCTTGCACATCTTCCTGTGATTCTACAGCATGTCTTGTGTGTCCATAGCTTGCACTGGGTAGAGCATAAAAAATTCCAGCCTACACCTTTCCTACATATTGAGCAACGCCATTTATCTGATGGGAGTAGAATCCTGTCTGTTTTCCTGCTCTCTAGAACTTTAGTCTTTGCCAAGTTAAACTATAAGGGCCTTTGATTCCAAGTTTTGCTTCCACACCTGGAATTTCTTTAAGTCTATTACAGATTCTGCTATAAGAGTGGGTTATTAGCATAGTTTCTAAGAAACCAGTCTTAAATCCTTCTGTTATAGCCTGGAGGACTATGATAAATAGGAGGGGACTGAGAAATGAACCTTGGTGAACTCCTAGCTGTACTCTAACTTCACTGCTGTACTTATTCTTACTCACCTTACTGACAGTACTACTGTACATGGTTATATTGTTCTTACCCCTAGCTTCCTTAGAGACCAGCAGATTAGAAAGCAAGGAGCTCTGTCAAAGGCTTTCTCCAGATCAACAAATGCCAAATACAATGCTTTATTTTTAGCTAAATTTTTCTCCTCTAGCTCCCTTACTAAGAAAATACCATCAGTATTAATTCTCCCTAATACAAAACCAAACTGCATCTCATCTATGTACTACTAAAACTGTGATTACTTGCTTGCGATCTTGTCTGTAATTTAATACAGCCAAACCAGCACATAATGGGAAAATACTCTGAAAGTAAAGTACCCCTGAAATGTGAATACAAATGGAATAAAACAAGTTTCGTGTAAATCGGATCATGGCTTCCACAAATTTAAGCAGTGGAACCTGGAGTTATTACCCTTTACTGTGAACACCGAGATAGTTTTGTTGGCATAACTACAGATGTGCACCCCACCGACTTTGTTGCCTCATAACTTCCAGAAAAATGATACTTCTTAACAAAATTTTTAACAAATACTGCTTAGATGCTGTGAATTCAGTGTATATAGAGATTTATGGGAAAGAATTTTTCTGAGGGGGTGGGGAAAGGAGTTTTGGAAAATTCACATAATCCAACTTTTTTCCTTCATGATTTTTAGGAAAATGGATTTCTTTTAATGAAATTTTATACAAATACCTTTCAAACAACATAGATTACAATTATAAAGAAATTTGTGGGGAAATTTTTTTCCAAGGGAGTGGGGAGAGGACTTTTGAAAAAATGGAAGACCAAATAAGTTGGAATGGGGAGTTTTCCCATTTTTTTTAATTTCACCACAGCCTTTGAAATGATGGTGAGTATGTTTTATGAAAAAAAGTTTTGAAAATTTTTGAAATTCCTTGCCATCCCACTGCAAAGTGATTTTGGCTTATATTTTTTTAAACTCAAAAACCATGGGAGGAGCCTTTTTAGTAAAAGAAAAAAAAGTTGTAAATATTTTCAGAGGAAAAGGTGTACAA
>NC_068985.1:62699685-62704726 GCF_001194135.2 Octopus bimaculoides | reverse complement strand
GAAATAACACATGTGTGGTCTGTTGGCGGAATATAAGCAACAAAAAAACAAAAAAAAATTATAACTTTAATTTTTATCCCTACCTTCAAGTGAAGCCATGTGTGCATGTAAGAAAAAACATTTTCTAATGGAAAAGTATGTTATTAAAATTAATTATCGTTTACATATCACTGTGGGTAAATGCCAGCAATGACCTTCTCAGGCTCTCCAATATTTTAATTTATAAACAGAAACAATTGGGGGCAGGGTGTAGGGTTACAAAAAAAAAAAAGAAATCATAATTTTTCAAATTTTTTTTTTCATAGCATATAAATGTATTTATGGGGAGAAAAATATTGAAAAACATCAATACATTCAAGAGTGAGAAAGAAACGAAGATGGTTGTCTTGGGCTGTGCTAGAAACAACTGCCAAAACTCACTTAAATCACTCACTTTTTCCTCTGAAAATATTAACAATATTATATTTTTCTTACCAAAAAGGCTCCGCCCATGGTTTTGAAGGACAAAAAAAATTGGCCAAAATTGGTCTGGAGTGGGATGATGAGGGTGGGTGGTTGTAGAAAAAAAATTTTTTAAACTTTTTTTTCATAAAAAGATGTTCCCTGCCCACCTCATTTCAAAGGCTGTGGTTAAAAAGAATGGGAAAAATTCCCATCAAAATGGAGTAGATCCAACTTATTTGAAAGGTATTTGTATAAAATTTCATTAAAAGATATCCATCTTCCTGAAAGTTAAGAGGGGAAAAAAGTCGGATTGTGTGAATTTTCCAAAACTCCTCTCCCTACCCCATAGAAAAAGTTCTTTTCCATAAATCCCTATATACTCTGAATCCACAGAATTTAAGCAATATTTGTTGAAAATTTTGTTAAAAAGTATTCATTTTTCTGGAAGTTGTGAGGCAACAAAGTCAGTGGGGGGTACACATCTGTAGTTATGCCAGTTTTGTTTGTGTGCTTGCTTGCGTACAAGCTTGTCTTTAACTTACTACAGCCAAACTGTTGCATAGTTTCAATGTATTATAGGTGCTAGGACAATTTGTCCCCAGTTATTTTGTAAATTGTCGTTGGACAGTTTTAGATATATTTTGCTTTTCTTTAACCCCCCTCCCTCCCCCTCTCTCTCTCAAGTATCTGCGCTGAACAGTTTATGAACAAAGATTTTCAAGCAAATTGAATTAAATTTATTGAATATACCTACTCATCAACATAGCTACCTGCAAGATCATAACTTTAGAAAAAGGAAAAATTAAAGTGGTCAATCAAGAAGATTATATATACACAAAAAATAAACGGAATACAGATGGACTGAAGATATACTGGAGGTGTGAAAATCATGCGTGCAAGGTGAGACTTCAAACAGATGAAAATTATAAAGAGCATAAGAAGATTGGGACCGATAATCATGCTTCAGATAATAGTTTCAAATATTAAAGTAAAGTCTATTTCATCTCGTGATGCCCCTCACTCAATTATTGCTGGTGAAGTTCAGAATTTAAATGACTGTACATTATGCAAGTGTACTATTATCCAGCCACTCATACTTCTCACCCACAATAATCTTGATTCTCTCTGATACACTGTTTGGCAATCTGGAAAACCTCATGCTATAGAACTTTGGCAGACCTCTTCCTTTCTGCTTCTGCCCTTGCTATGTAAACACTTGTAGCCTAGCTTCTCTTCTAACCACCTGATATAATTCTCTGCAGTCACCCTTTTCCTAGTATTTCTAGGCCTGTCTTTTCACTTTTGTAACTTTGACTACATCACAGTTTCACCACCAAATTACCCTCAGTCTGGCTAGGACCTTGCACCAGTCACAGATTTGCTCTTCAGCCCTTAGTACGTTGTCCCAGAAATGTCCTTTTCTTTCTTTACCAAACTGGATTGTTTCACTGAGTCCTCCTTGCTCTAATTCCACATTCCTTTGTGAAATTACTCTCTTTTTCCTTCATATCCACTGTCTGTATTCTCTTTCATACTCACTTATGTATGAGAATATGTGTAGGCAACTTCATCAACACTATCTTTATCTTATTTTCCAGCTACTCCCACTTATCTTATATAATGTGGGGTAGCCATGTATCTCTATAGTAAAACACATGGTTTTGTCTCTCATACTTTAGTCTTTTAAAACCTGGCATAATGCCATCTTCCTTCCTCTCAGATACACCCCCACTCAGTCAAGGGACCCTGTTCTTTTCTTGTCTTGCAACTTACCTGGGGACCTCACTAGTACCAGTATCATGAAGAAAGTACCCAGTAGACACCGTAAGTGGTTCACATAAGGAAGGAGATTCAGCTCTAGAAATCATGTCAAAACAGCCGTTGGAGCTTGTCAGATCTTGTCAAACTGTCCTACTGATAACATCATGGAAAACTGATGTTAAATGATGATGATTATGATGATGATGATGATGTCTATCTGTCTATCTTCCTATTAATAGATAGATAGATTTCTGTAAAATTATGGATAATTTGACAGTTAATTATTATGATGCAATAATTTCTGTTACAGTCATTAAAGTTAGAAGCGATATCGATGTAAATTCATTTGAATTCAAACATGACATGGAAGAACGTTTAGCCAGAAGTTATGCTGAAGCATACAAAAGAGGTCAACGCATCATGAATGGAACTTACCGTCCTCTTCGGAAAAAACGTTTTGCTGTTGTAGAAGACATTGCTTTACAGGTGAGTTCTGTTAAAGTAATTGCTTTAATCTGCTGTACTAATTCATCTGTTTTACTAACTAATTTTATAGTTTTACTAACTAATTTTATAGTTTCTTTTTATCATGATATTTTAAAAATTTCAGTAATTTTATGGATAGTAAATTCCATTAATTTCTGACAAGATTAAAGAATTTCCTGTTCCCTGTGTTATTTGTTTGTTCCTTCTATTTCACACAACTGGGAGAGAGGAAGAGAAGCTGATAGAAGAGGGTTAAAGTAATAGAAGCAAGAAGATGATGGAAGACAGAGTAATGGAAGAGAGCCATGAGAGAGAAGTTGAGAGAAAGAGGGAGGTAGACAGCTACATCATACTTGTTAGTGAGGATATTAAATACAAGTTACATGACTGAGAGGATGATAGAAGAGAGAGAGTAATGGAAGAGAAACAGAGTAATAGGAAAGTAGCAGGAGACCATGATAACAATGATAGAAAAGAGAGAAAGAAGATATAGCATGCCTATGGGCCTGAGGCAAGATCCTGTCTGTAAATGATTTCATCTCAATCAGTCAAGAGGCTTTTTTCTGAGATTTGGTCCCAGCTATATTAAGGATGTTTTTTCTCCAAGAAGATCTTTAGTGATAGTGAGGAACAGCATTTGAAGTGACTATGAGGGATCTAACTGGGTGATTACATGTTTAGGTGGGGCAGGTGTGGTGGTCTTTTCTTGATATGAGTAGTGTTTGAGTACTTTTGCTGTTAAAAGTTAGTAAAGCTCGACTGGAAGATGTGTCCAGTAATGGAATCAATGCCAGTTTGGCATGTAACATGTTGATTGCATTTGGATGGTACATGGTCAGGAAAATGAGGAAGGAATGAAGGGTTGTGTCATCTGCATTTGAACAGACATTGTTGGATGTGGTGGAAAATAGATCACTGATATATTAAAGGAAGAGAGTAGAGGACAAAACTAAGCCCTGGGGAACACCAGAGTTGATTGAGAGTGGGGCAGAAAAAACTCTGTTTAAACATGACGTGAGAGTGTGATTTAGTAGGATGCTGCCAATCCAAGAAATGAGGGTTGGGTGGAGTCTGTATTTTAGCATTTTGCCAGGAGATTTGCATGTCAGAAATTATCTTTCAAAGCAAGAGCCTTCTGGTGAGTGACATAAGAAAGTAGGTCTCCAGTGGATCTGGCTCTGTGGAAGCTGTACTTGGGGGTCAATGAGGAGAGAGAGATATCCAAAGTGTTGGAGATTGTCATTGTTAATGGCTGTCTCTATTACCTTGGAGATGTTAGAGGTGATATACAAATGATAAAACATTTGAAGATTACAATGCCAATGTAAACCATTGTGTGATGTCTTTCAGATAATGAAAATTGTGCACTCTAATCACAGAACCTCCAAGAATGTAAGTTTGGTGTATTATATGGAGAAAAATGGCAGACCAGTTCCAGCTAAGGATGCCATAAAACACATGAATCTTATCCAACTTCAAGAACTTGCTATTTATCTCAATCATGTTGTTGTTCTTAGAGCAGAAGGTAAGTCAGTTTGAAGTTTGGTTTGGTAGATTTTCATACAGAAAATATTCATAGTTTATAAGTAATACATGAATACATTAAGTTGTCCATAAAAAGCTTTCCCATCCCAATATTTGAAATAGCAGGAAAACATTTTAATGATACAATAAACACCTATGATGTGAAGAAATTAATCCATTATCCAGTTTATCACCACCTGGTTCCAAGGTGCTTTTAACAGATGTTAAATGTTCCAAGCATTTGTGTTGGGTCATCTGTTTGAAGATACTGACGTTCCTTCTTTTATTAAAGTGGGAAGTCCTATAAAGGGTCATGATATAGCCTTTTCTACTAAAAGATATAGGGATTAGAAAACCAGGTTTAATTACTCAGAGTTACCATTTGCAGTAATAAACAATAGATAAGCCTTAGTGGTAGACAAAAAAAAAAAAACAGTGAGAAGGAAGGGGAGGAATTATAAGGACAGCAAAAGGATTAAATAAATGAAGAAGTTGTCTGTGTGAATATCTATGTGTGTGTGTGTGTGTGTGTGTGTGTGTATATATACACATATGCAGATGCATATATATGGTGGTCAATGAGGAAACTAGGGATAGAAGAATGGTTAGTGAGAGCTGTGCGAGCCATGTACAGAGACGCTGTCAGTAAGTTGAGGGTTGGCAACGAGTACGGTGAAGAATTCCGGGTAGAGGTAGGGGTCCACCAAGGTTTAGTCCTCAGCCCCTTCCTATTTATCATAGTCCTCCAGGCAATAACACAGGAATTCAAGACAGGATGCCCCGGGGAGCTCCTCTATGCTGATGACGTTGCGCTAATTGCTGAGTC
>NC_068985.1:62692822-62699418 GCF_001194135.2 Octopus bimaculoides | reverse complement strand
TAACTAGGAAGTTAGTTTTTGTATGTGGCAGATGCTCAGGGGCAATAAACACTGAAAATGTGCAGAGAACAACTTCTGCCAGATTCCAGGGAGAAAAACTAGAAGTAGTTGATAGCTTCCGCTATCTAGGTGACCAAGTTAGAAGTGGGGGAGGGTGCATTGAAAGTGTAGGTGCACTGCTAAAATAAGAATAGCCTGGGCAAAGTTCAGAGAGCTCTTACCTCTGCTGGTGACAAAGGGCCTCTCACTCAGAGTAAAAGGCTATATGACACATGTGTACGAACAGCCATGCTACATGGCAGTGAAACATGGGCCGTGACTGCTGATGACATGCGTAAGCTTGCAAGGAATGAAGCCAGTATGCTCCAATGGATGAGTAATGTCAGTGTGCATACTTGATAGAGTGTAAGTCCCTTGAGAGAAAAATTGAACCTAAGAAGCATGAGTTGTGGTGTGGAAGAGAGACGATTGCGCTGGTATAGTCATGTGGCGAGAATGGATGAGGATAGCTGTGTGAAAAAGTGCTACACCCTAGCGGTTGAGGGAACCTGTGGAAGAGGTAGACCCAGGAAGACCTGGGCTGAGGTGATGAAGCACGACCTTCAAACATTAGGCCTCACCGAGGCAATGACTTCTGACCAAGACCTTTGGAAATATGCTGTGCATGAGAAGACCCGGCAAGCCAAGTGAGACCATAATCGAAGGCCTCTGCCAGGGGTGTAGCCAGCCCACTTATGCGTACCTTTCCTTAATTGGACACTAAACCCCGCCTGCGAAGACCTGTTGAAGCAAGTGAAATCGAAATCGAACTAAATTCGACGACTGGCACCCATGCCAACGTCTCCTTCATTGGACACTAAACTCGGCTTGCGAAGACCTGTTGGGGCAAGTGAAAGCGAAATTGTGATGGCACCTGTACCAGTGGAGCACTAAGAGCACTGCCCGAGCGTGATCGTTGCCAGAGCAGCTGTCTGGCTTTCGTGCCAGTGACACGTAAATAGCACCATTTGAGCATGATCGTTACCAGCATCGCCTTCCTGGCACATGAAAAAACATTCGAGCGAGGTCGTTGCCAGTGCCGCTGGACTGACTCCTGTTCAGGAGGCACATAAAATACACCATTTTGAGCGTGGCCATTGCCAGTACTGCCTGACTGGCCTTCGTGCTGGTGGCATGTAAAAACACCTACTACACTCTCTCGGAGTGGTTGGCGTTAGGAAGGGCATCCAGCTGTAGAAACTCTGCCAGATCAGATTGGAGCCTGGTGTAGCCACCTTGTTCACCAGTCCTCAGTCAAATCGTCCAACCCATGCTAGCATGGAAAGCGGATGTTAAACGATGATGACGATGTATATATATATACATATATATATATTTATATATATATACACATATGTATTTGTATCTATGTTAATATATGTACCTGTATAAATTTAGAGTAGACATTTGTGGTGTGGGTGATGGAAACTTTCATCCATCAGGTCCTCAGCTTGTGGATAGGGAAATGGCCTATAGATATACAGGTTAGCTGTGAATGCTCAAAAAGCAGTCCTGGAAAAAATCAAGGGTTGCCCTTTGGCAAGACATAGCAGCTCTTAGCCACCCTGCCTGGGTCACGGTGAAATCCTGAAGCCTTGCAAAGAGCAGAAATGCCACTATCATTGGAATGGAGGATGATAGTAGGGAATGAAATACAAAGCATAAAAAAAGACTTTCCATTTGGATTTCTTCCCACTTTGTGGAACAAATTACACTTTTATGAATCTTAGTCTGTGAAAACTGTCAGTTTGATTGACACTGCAATTGTTTATAAGACCTGTAACTGTAGATGAGAAATTAGTAATTGAAAGACATTCTATGACTCACATTAACTTAAGAAATTTATCCTGCATCGCTTGTCATGCAGTCAAACAAGGAGCACTTTCTGCTGTAGTCCTGGCTCTGGCTTAGTGTTCAAAAAATCAGCTACAGACACAAACACAAAATAATTTCTGAAGTGCAAGCAAAGTACACTTGTTTCCACCTTTAGTGTGCACATTTTCAAAAAACTAAATCAACTCCCAGAACTTGTTGCCTCAGTCATCAAGTACAAAATTGATGCTATTTGTGAGCAAGAACACAGGCTTTATCACGATAATGTTGAGCTGAAATACCATGTTGCTGGTAGCAGCTGGACTTTCTTCTCAGCTTCAGCTTGGAAGAACTACCAATTGTACCTTTGGTGGTGTAGGCATGCTGCTAAACCTGCCTACCCTCAAATCTTTAAACAGCAGAATGAGAATTCATGCAAGAATAAAAACAATGTCTTTTTAAGGAAATCCAGAAACATCACTCATATCTTATTATTCACCAACAAACACAGTGGACAAAGAGGTTTCCAATTTTATTAGGCTTTCTCCATATCAGTTTAGACAAATACCAAAGTGCAGTGCTCTCACAATTGAAGGTGATTTGAATGCTCATATTGAAAAACCTGTAGCCCATAAATATTCATTCCATGCAACCATGAACAGAAATGGCTTATATCTAAATGAATTTATTTTTGCAAATCAGTTAGTATGTCTAAAAGTCAAATTCTAAAAGAAACCCTCTAAACTATATACATCTACCTATGCTCATGTTTGAAATGCCCAACTAAATTACATGCTAATCAATAAGAAATGGATGAATAGCACCTTAAACACTGAACCTTACAATACCTTTGAAGGAGTGAGCAGCTACCACAAAATTATCACACTGAAATTTCACATAAGCCTTAGAGCTAACGAAACCAAATCAGGCTCACATGACTGGTCAGTTTTAACAAACAACAGAGAAATCTGCAACCAATACATTATATCAGTTAGAAACAGATTTGAGCTGCTACAAAATGAAAATGAAGGAAATTCCTCCAATATAACATTCAATAATTTTGTAACATCCAGTACAGAGGTTGCAAAAGAGATCATACCCATAAAATCCAGAACTAATAAATGTATCCCCAGGGCTAACCAAGAGATAATAAACAAGATAAAACACTTCAAAGAAGTGGCCCAAGCTAAAATTATACATCTAATCCCCTCAAATGAAGCCAATTTCTAAAAGCTACAGGATGAACTAGTAGACCTATATCAATTTCAACAATGAAACTACATCCAAAGTAAAATAAATTAAATTAAACATGCTGTTGTAAACAAGCAGACATCACTACCCTGGAAAATAGTAAACGAAATAAGCAAACTCAAAGACTCCAGTAAGTTAAAAATGAAGGCTAAAAATCTTCAGGAATGTTTAGAAAAGTGGAAGGATCATTTTCAAAATTTGCTTGGGAATATATCCTCAGTTTCTGATATAGATGTAACATCAATTATTGACCACACTGTTGATATCATAACTGGTGATATCATAACTGGTGATATCATAACATTGACAGATTGAAAGAAGTCCTTAAAAGCCCTAAAAACTAAAAGGCTGCTGGACTGGATAACATTCTGCCTGAAATCTAGAAAACAGGAGAATTCAGTGATATTCTGTCAGGCTTCTGCAATACAGTCTATAATGGTGGCAACATTGATAAATAGACAGAAAGCTGCATACTTCCATTTCCAAAGAAAGGTGATTTGGGTCTCACAATGAACTGCCGAGGCATCACTCTTACAGCAATCACTGCAAAAATTGAGAAAGTTTTGAGAAGAAATCAAAATGGCTTCAGAAAAAATAGGTCAGCTATCAGACAAATACTTACAGTTCATCATCTACTGGATGGAGTAGAATTCAGAAATCTCGAAGCAGTATTACTATGTGTTGATTTCTCAAAAGTTTTTTATTCTATCCACTGTGGTAAAATGGAAGAACTACTACTGACCTAAGGTATCCCCAAGGAAACAACGGCAGCAATTATGATGCTCTATAACAGCATAAACCTTTGGTAGGATCCCCAGATGGAGATACAAGTTTCTTTGATATCAGAGCCAGAGTACTGCAAGGGGACACATTGGTATCTTTTCTCTTTGTGATCTCTTTGGATTATGTCCTCGGAACATCACTTGACAATCTAAATAGTCTTAATTTCACACTCGCAAAAAGAAGATTGATTGGACATCCAGCTCAAAAAATAACTGATGTAGACTATGCCAATGATTTAGCCTTGACACAATATCAGACTCCATCCAATTACTTCATAATCTAGAATTAGCTGCACATGATATTGAACTACTTGTTAATTTTAGTAAAATCAAACTCATTGCTCTCAATCAACAAGGACCCATCACCAACATCAGCGGAGATCCCATCTGTCAAGTTGATGATTTTATGTACCTCAGTTCTGCAACCTCAACTAATAAGGACATAAAACCTCAGACAGCTAAAGCATGGTTGGCCCTAAACAAACTGGATGTTATCTGGAAATCAAACTTGTCATACAACCTTAAGAGGAAATTTTTCTGAGCAATGGATGAGTCAGTCCTTTTATTTGGAGCCTGGTTGCTTATCAAAATTCTGGTATGCAGTTTAGATGAAACTTACACCTGAATGTTAAGAACAGTCTTAAACATATCTTGGAGAACTCATCCCACCAAGAAACAGCTGTATGTTTCCAACATTATAAGGGAAAGGTGCTTGCACTTTGCAGGATATGCTGGCAAGCTAAAAAAGAGCTTGCAAGTCACCTACAGCTATGGATGCCAAAACATGTTGGTACTTGAGCTGGTTGTCCAAACACAATGTATGTAGTTCAACTCACCAGATACACTTGATACCTCTCTGAAGACCTCCATTAACTAATGTAGGACTGAGATGGATGGTGTGTGCAGGTTAAAAATGTCTGAGCAAACTTGACAAGAAGATGTTAAAACAGCTGAGTGCTGAGCATGCTGCTGTACTCCATCTCTGAATTCAGGAGCTGATGTCTCATCAGATAGTAAAGCAGCTTTGTAATGTTTCAGCCCCGTCCATCACGACACCAGAACTGCCTGGGGCCACCCACTGATGTAGGTGACAAAACTTCCACACTCATCATAAGCTTTGCTGAGTCAAAAGTTTGTAACTCTGGCCCAGCTGTTTCTACCATTTTCATTGCTCATTTTTGCTGCATCATTTGTCCTCTATTTCAAGCCAGATGTAATGATCTGCTTTCTTGGCAGCTTCTGACAATTTTCTGGCAACATCTTTTCTCTCCTTCACAAGTCCAAGACTTCCGAGTATTGAGTGAACCTTGATTCCATAAAATATATATATACATATATGTATCTGTGTGTGTGTGCATGTGTACTTACATATACAAATACATGCATACATATGTGCATACGTACATACATATGTACATATGTACATGATGGCTGCCCCCTCGTTATCGAGTATGGCCATTGCACGAAGCTTAACGGTGCTGTGATTGAATGTGACTTTTTAGCCCAGCCAAAGATCTACAATGTCTTGCACATAGTTGACATCCAAAAGCTTTACTGGCAATAGCTGGCTGTTGTTGTACCTTTGCGTGTCATTTAAGTCCTCCTGCTGAATCACACTCCATCCACATGCCCGACAGACATGACTAGTATGGTGTGTAGCATCATCACCAGCAGCCTGGTAGTCAATCATTGGTCTTGCTTTATGACTACGAAGATGACTTATGAATCCAGCTTTACTGAGGCACGGTCTTGTACAGACACTGCATGTCAGTGTCATAGAAAGACCCTTACCATCTGGAAGTGCAACAACAATGCCCTTCCTGACATCCCTCCTTAAATTCTCATGTGCAATTCGTGATTTCTCAAAAGTAGTTGTTCCCTCATGCACAATCCTTCTCCACCTGCCACGGTCAATAGCTATGCCTTCCCATGTGCTAGGAGAGATGTTGGCATCTCTCAAGGAAACCTTCAGCAAGTCTTTATATCTCTTTTTTGATTTATGTGGAGGTCATTCTCCTTTACCTAACTCTCCATAAAAGAGTTGTTTTGGCATCCTTGAATCTTTCATCCTGACCAGATGACCACTCCATCTGAGCCTTTGCTTCAACACAAGAGCTTCTATACTTTCACACCAAGAGCTTTCCAATATCTCAAGATCACTGATGCGGTCCTCCCTCTTAATGCCATAGATCCGTCTGAGACACATCTGATGGAAATGATCCAGTTGTTTAAGGTGGTATTGATACGTGACCCAGGTCTCGCAGGCATATAGAAGAGAAGAGAGTACACACACCTTGTACATCTTTATCTTTGTCTTCCTGCATATGTCTTGCCGACCCCAGAGATGCCTTTCTAGCCTTCCGAAAGCATCACTTGCTTTCCTAATTCTGTATGGAATTTCATTGTCCAAATTGCCATATCTATTAACAGTGCTTCCCAGGTAGACAAACTGATCGACTACACCAAGTCTTTTACCATACACATAGATATTTGGTTCAATATACTGCTTACCAGGGGCAGATTGGTACATGACAACAGTTTTCTTGAGATTGACTGTCATTCCTAAGGCAGTGCAAGCATCAGAGAATGCATTCAAAATGTGTTGCATATCAATCTCTGTGTGCGCCACTAGATCACAATCATCTGCATACAAAAGGTCTCTTATGATAGAGGTAAATACTTTTGTTTTTGCAGCAAAGCGTCTGATATTAA
>NC_068985.1:62690130-62691076 GCF_001194135.2 Octopus bimaculoides | reverse complement strand
TACTATTACACTTTCCCACCCCATGCTTTCCAATTACAGTCCATGTGTTAAAATCCCTACCCACTCTAGCATTAAAGTCACCTAGTACGATGACTTTGTCTGCCCTAGGGATGTTTCTTATAATGCCCTTCAAAGCATGGTAGAAAGATACTTTTTCGTCATTAGTAGAGCACATAGTTGGAGCATACACACTCACCAAGGTCACATAATTTCCTTTAACCAAAGGAATTCTCATGGACATAAGCCGCTCATTAATCCCGACTGGGAATTCTTCCAACATGTCCACAAGAGTAGTCTTAACAGCAAATGCCACTCCAGCCTCTCCTCTAAGCTCTTCATCTCTCCCTTTCCTCCAAAGAATGTATATCTTCCACAAGATTCTGTAAGACGACCATCTCCAGCCAGTCTCGTCTCAGACAAAGCAACGATATCAAGATCATAGTGTCGAAGCTCCTTCGCAACAAGAGCAGTCCTGTGTTCAGGACATTCTGAGGACTTGTGGTCAAGCAGTGTCTGTACATTCCAACAGCCAATATTCAGTATTTTGATGAGGGCCGGGTTCAGACTGTGATGCTCTGGATACCCTGCCGGGCCAGACTCTTTCATCTGATGTGGTTCCAGAGTCCTTACTGCCATTTATTTTTTTACTGTTTTGGTACATCATTGATTGTTTGCTTTTTAAGGTTGAGACCCACAGCACTATCAACAATCATCAATTAGTTAATTGATTAATCAATCAATCCATGTTGTTATCGTGCAGTGCCTGTGCAAGAAGATTTTTTTTTAAAGTGAGGAAAGGCTGTGCACTGAGTCAATCCCACTCACTAAGCAACAGTAGCCATAACTCGAAAAGAAGAACAATTCAACATCATCGGTAACCACTGAGCTGCAGGTTTTATATCGGAGTTATCCCAGTTGCCTGAGTTGCCTTCTCCTAGAAGGATGC
>NC_068985.1:62682959-62688537 GCF_001194135.2 Octopus bimaculoides | reverse complement strand
ACTGATCATTACCAGCGTTGCCTTCCTGGCACATGAAAAGACATTTGAGCGAGGTTCGTTGCCAGTGCCGCTGGACTGACTCCTGTGCAGGTGGCACATAAAATACACCATTCTGAGCGTGGCCGTTGCCAGTACTGCCTGACTGGCCTTTGTGCCGGTGGCACGTAAAAGCACCTACTACACTCTCTCGGAGTGGTTGGCGTTAGGAAGGGCATCCAGCTGTAGAAACTCTGCCAAATCAGATTGGAGCCTGGTGTAGCCACCTGGTTCACCAGTCCTCAGTCAAATCGTCCAACCCATGCTAGCATGGAAAGCGAATGTTAAACAATGACGATGATGATGATACACACACACACACACACACACACAATGGGTGCTGAAAAGTTCCTGTCTTTGGATCAGTTAATTATGATTTCATTCAACATATTCCTCTCTCAGATTCAAACACTTATTGCAGTAGTCCTTCAGTTTTTCTAAGCCCTATAAAAAGAACTTGGAAGGTTGGGCCTCCAACTAGGCCTCTGTAGCAGCAATCACTTCCAAATCAGGGTGAAATTTCATTCCCTTGAAATGTTTTTTCCATTGTGGAATGGGGTGATAGTTTGAGGGGGACAAGTTTGGAGGTAATAGTTGGAGGAGATCAAGTAAGGTAGTTGGTCTACCAATTCGAAACCAATTTTTCATAGAGTTTCATGTGGTGTGTGTGCTGGTGCATTGTCCTGCAAAAACAGGACACCATGACTTTGCTTTCTGTGGCATTTCTGCTTCAAAGCTTCTTGCACTTCATCCAACAGAGATGTAATATTCTATGTTGATGGTGTGACCCTTTGACAGGTATTTTATGAGGCGTCTTCTGTCTTTGTCCCAGAACACTGAAGCCAAAATCTTTTCAGCTGAATTCTTGTCTGAAACTTCTTGGGAGGCAGTGAACAACTGTGGCATCACTCCATTGAGTGCTGTTTGGTCATAATGATCATAATGATGAAGACAAGTTTCATTCATGGTGACTAAACAAGTTATAAAATCAGCCTCTCCTGCTGCAAACTGATCCCAAATTGCCTTTGATGTCATCACTCTGATGCACTTCTGATCTGTGTTGAGGTATTTCAGCACCCATTTTATGGAAAGCTTTCTCATGTCCAGAATGTTGTGGATGATGCAGCCAACTCTTTTGTGGGAAATCCCCAGTGTCTCAGCTATGACTTTAGTTGAAATCCAGCAGTCCTTGAGAATCATGTGCACAGCATTGGCTTTGTCCTCTGTGGTTGCAGGAGTTGGCTGTCTTGACCAGGGTTCATCTGTGACCTCGGAATGACTAGTCCCAAACCTTGACACCCAGATTTTCAATGAGGAGTAAGATGAGTAGCAGCCTTCAAGACTTCCTTCATCTTGCTTTAGATTTCTGCTGCTCTTTTGCCTTGTGAAAAGGAACTTCATGACTACCTGAGCTTCAGTTTTACCAAAATTTACTGTAAGATCTGCCATCATACATTAAATCTGCAAAAAAGAGAAAGATATATTGTATACCATAATGATTTTTTGCATATCTTCTAAATAGTTGTCCTACCCTCCTCCCCTCATAACGGTAACAGCTCTACTCTTTTGTGATACCCTTGAAGCCAAGAACTTTTCAGTATCCCTCATATATGTGTATATATACCATGCCAGTATGGAAAGCGGACGATGACGACGATTGATATATATATATATAAATAAATATAATATGTGACAGGAGAGTATTGTAGTTCGCTTGAAGCATTGTGTATTGTTTGTAAAGAATAAAAAGTTTTGAATGGTACAACAGTGCAGATGAAGTATCTAAGAATATCTGAAGAAGGAATTGTATTCCGAAATATCATCGGACTATAGATAACTAAATTACAACAGGTATAGAGTCCATTTTTTTTGTATTATAGTGCATTGTTGTACCATTCAAAACTTTTTATTCTTTATAATATGTGACAATTATTCAGTAGCCACGATAAAACTCTGAGTTTCAGATGTCGGGGCGGAAACCCACGCCGGCATTTCTTCAGTTATCAGACCATCGAAAAAAATGCTATGGAAATGACCGTTAAAGCAAAGGGAAATTACTGTGTGATTGACCATTATTAAAACAAAAGGGCTATTAGAATGACTGCTAAGTAAGGGGAGGGATTAAAGGTAACGGAACTTTTTGGATCATGTCCACATGTGGCTAAATATTTGTTACGTTTTTTGGTCCCTCGAGATTACAGATAGGACTTGCTATCTATATTGTGTCTACATACAAGCTTTTTATCTCAATACTTTTTACTTATATTTCTTATATATTTTTTATATATTTTTTTACATATTTATAGAGATATTGGTTTATAGTTTTATTGTTCATATATTTTTTTACACATAATTTTTTTGTTTTCTACGTTCCGCCCTGCATTTTTCCTGTGCGTATATAGACGTATACATGGAATTTTTTGTGCGCGCATATGGATGTGTGTGCATGTGGATGTGCACATGTGTGCGGGTATGTGTGTATATAGACGTGTGTGTGTGTGTGTGTGTGTGTGTGTGCATGCGAGTATGTGCGTATATAGACGTGTTTTACTCTTATTGCTTATTTTTTACACTTTTTTTTACATATTTTTCTGTATTTTGTCTTTAGCCCTGTTTTTTCTTGTGCATGTGCGTATATAGACGTGTGTATGAACCTTTTTTGTGCATGCGTGTGTGTGCGAGCGTGTATGTGTATATTTTTTGGTGAATGTGTGGGTGAGCATGTGTGTGTTTCAAGCGAAGGTGGATGAGTATATACACATAGGTGCATGTACGTGGGTGTGTGGGCGTGCATGTGTATGTATGGACATGCACGCTTACGCAATTACTATGAACATTTTTACTCCTTTGCCTTTACTCCCTCCCCTTACTTAGCGGTCATTCTAATAGCTCTTTTGTCTTAATAACGGTCAATCACACAGTAATTTCCCTTTGTTTTAACGGTCATTTTCATAGCATTTTTTCGATGGCCCGATAACTGAAGAGATGCCGGCGTGGGTTTCCGCCCTGACATCCAAAACTCAGAGTTTTATCATGGCTACCGTTTAATTGTCACATATATTTACAGATAAATTCCTCTATTTACATAATATCAAGGTCTCTTTCATTCTTTTGTTGTCTTGCCATTTCTATCAATATATATATATATATATATATATCGCAGTATATAAGATACCCAGATGTGCGTCTGCAGAAGTTGAGGAGTTCTGTTTTGTATTTCAATGAGATTTGTCTTGGAATGATATAAAATGCTTTTCACTCAAGCACAACGAACATCTCATAAAATTTCAGTATAAACCATGCCTGTATGAGTTAGCTTTCTCTAAAATAGACCAATATATCTTAAAAGGGGTAGAGCCAACTTCTTTTAATTGCCATATGTGCTTAGCTAGGCTCGTTCTCCTGTTTTCAGGATATTTGAAGGAACTTCTGTGTGAGTTAAGCCTTGTTTTGAAACTGTTTTCTGTGATACCAGTATAAATTTTGTATGTAGGGAAGTTGTTAATTTGTACCTTAGCTGTGTATTATGTGCTTTCCACCATGTTACATTAATCTCTCCCCTCCCACAATAAACTAAACTACATCTCATCATGCACTACTGTCTTTCTACCTCACCCCCTGCTCCCCAACACCACTTTGTCATATATCTCTCCTGTCCTCACTTTGCCAGCTATATCATTGCTATCCTGACACTTCCCTATATACCCATGTTCACCATTTACTGCACTCCCCTTCCATCCCCTATATCTTTTACTCTCATGAATTCTTTACTTGCTGACTCTGCCTAATCCTCTGTACTACTCCACTTAAATTCACCTCCTTGTACCTTGAGGGTATGGTGTGGCACACCTTCACCACCATTCACTCTCTCTCTCTTCTCTGACTGGGGTAGCCATGTATTGCATCTATAGCATCTGTCTCTCTATTATTGCTCAACCTCTCATCACCTGGCTAGAAGCCACCTCTCTCAATACTACTACTCCCTCAGTTGAAGAGTATTTATCTTTGTCTTGTATATTACTTGATGATCTTACAGGTGTTGGTAAAAGTCTCCCAGTACTCTCTGTAAAGCATTAGAAACAGTATTCAGCGGTAGTAACCATGCTGAAGTAGGCAAAAGAGCATGATACAGTCCTTTGGTTAACTAGCTTCTGTCAAACCATGAAGGAACTGATGAGAACTGCTGGATGCCTTTCCTAATGTCAACCATTTTACAGAGTGAACTGGGTACTTTTTTTCATGACACTTTTATTAGTAAGGTTACTAAGTAACTTGCAAGACATGACCCATCAACTGAGTGGGGGGATAGTATTGAGGGAAGTGAAAATATGATAGAGGGACAGCAACAAGTATCTTTTTGAAGAGAAGATCCATAAATTTAACATTAATCTATTATTGTTTACAGCCTACCTTAAAACTCCTGATGGAAAATATTCTGAGAACTGGATCATTGGAGTTGTTCTTGGATCAGTTGCTGTAGTTCTCCTTTTCATGTGGTGTGTTCTGTTTATCTTCTTTAAATGCTTCCGACGCCCACCTCTAAAGATTCAAGAAGTAAAACCTATCAACTCCTCTCTTGCTTCTTCATTACAGGTATTTTTTAAATATTTATTATGTTTTTATTGGGCTCAGAGTATGAAAACAGAGGAAATAGTTTAGACCAGAGATAAACACCTAAAAGTTCAATTCCAACATTCAAATATCCTGAAGATTCCTGTGATGCCATTAGACTAAAATCTCTAACAAATGTTTGGAATTTTCTGATAATCTTGTTTTCAATTAAAGTACTAAATTATAGTTTTTTACATTATGTCAAAGAATTTAAGATTATAATTAATTGAACTTTTAAAGCCCATCTTCAAGGATGGAAGATTTTTGTAATATTTACATTAACCTTCATTTCTTAGCTTGATCTCCAAAGTGTCTTACATTCCTGGATATGTACATTTTATCAAAGAATTACTAATTTTATGTGAGAGATACAATGAGGTTATGTAATGCAGCTTATAATGAATACAGGGTGGAGAATGAAAGAGGTGAAAAATCGTCATTGATTCTACACAAGGAAGAAATTGTTCAGGGAAAAAATTTGCAGAGAATGAATATATACATAAATATGTTGTCATTGAAGCCCATCCTATCAACAGCAAATAAATATTAACCCAGACTGATCTGTGACAATCAGTACTACCATGACGTTGCTATTTTCCCCTTCATGTATACTGTACTAGCAGTATAACCCGACATTGTCCGGGTGTGACTTATTACGCCATCTACGATAAGTCTTGCTAGGTGAAAATCAACTAAAAAAGAAAGCCTTACAACGAAAAAACCCTTATGATGTAAATATGTTCATAATTCAAAAGACGACGAAATTAATAGGGAAAGTCTGAAGGCTGTTTTGCATAACATTATTAAGTGTACATAAATTTCATCCGTCTAATTGGCTATACAAATGCGTGTGCAAAACAACTTTTTGCGCTGCCCTGATTATACATAGCAGGATAATCCCTTTTCGCAGGAGCTAGGACGGCAATTTCTG
>NC_068985.1:62677810-62682175 GCF_001194135.2 Octopus bimaculoides | reverse complement strand
GCTACACCAGGCTCCAATCTGATTTGGCAGTGTTTCTACAGCTGGATGAGCTGGATGCCCTTCCTAACGCCAACCACTCAGAGAGTGTAGTGGGTGCTTTTACGTGTCACAAAAAGTTATAACAGATGGCAGGGTAGGTAGTTTTCACATTTCTAATGAAGTTCACTGATTTGCAATGTGTTGTCCTGTCTACATAAGCTCCGTAGTTTGTATATTTACAAAACATTGACGAACATGTAGTAAGGTAAGATCTAGTTATATTGTAGTGAATGCTTGTGTGTACGTGTGCGTGTGTGCGTTTGAGAGAGTGAGAGAGAAGAGGGAGAGAGAAAGAGAGAGAGGGGGGGGAGAAAGGAATAGAGAATGGGAGCAATGAAGAGAGAGAAAGAGAGGAAGGGAGAACAAAGGACAGTTATAAAATAGCAATGCATGTGTGTGTTTATATAAGAAACATACACAAACTAAATCTTATATCTATAATGTTGATGTGTGTATGTATTTATGTGTATGTTGTTGTCACAGATCACGTATGTGTGGTTGTGTGTGTTTTTACATCTCTATGTTACGAAAAATCTGTAAAAAATACTAAGAGGAGACAAGGACGCTGAACATGCAGACAGACAATGTAACGAAAACATGAACGCGTGAAATGGGGTATTCCTTATTCAGTCTAGTTACAAATTATCTTTGCAACTTCGGCAAAAGGAAGCTAAGAGCTCCAGATTCCTTGGAAGAAAGAACAGTGATGCTGGTGTGTGTAGGAAATGAGAAAGTGAAGCGAGGAAAAAGAGATGTGCACTGATAATGGTCGAAGCAGAGAAATGGCGATAAGCACCAGATGACCAGGTCACGTGGATAGTTAGAGGTAGAGGGATAGAAGAAAGCTATTAAATGGGAGAGAGGAAGAAGAATGAAGTAAGAGTGAAAAGGTAGGTAGAATGAAAGAATAGAAAGGGAAGAATTGTTTTAAACCAAGTTAATCTTTGACTTTGTATGTATCACTTTCTCTCACTCTCTCTTTTACTCTTACCCTCTATATTATATGTTGAGCGCATGATTGATGTGTAAGAACACCGGTACAGATAGAATGGAAGAAATATAAAAGTTGCTAGAAATAAAAGCCAAATCTCCCTTAAATCACACAAAGTAAACGGAATTTTAAAAAATCTAATTACTGCACTGGAAAGTTCACATCGAGAAAATTCCATTGATGTAAAAATTTTCACGAAAAAGTGGAAAATGTGGATTTCTATAAACTTTTAAAAAGGCTACACACAGACACACAACTTCAGCTTTATATATTAAAATTTAGTACTACATATCCTTCTATTTTCTTAAGACAGTAGGGTGTGCTATGAGGGAGATTTAGATGCTCTTTCTAGCAAGTCAAGTGAGATTTCCTTTTTGTCTTAATTACTTCCATCTTAATGGAATCTTGGTATTAATTCATTAAAACCTTGGCAGGAAATCAAATGTAACCCAGAATTGGTGCCAGAGGATTTAATATCAAAGAAAGAAAACCAAAGATCACTCGAGGAAAGAGACAGCCTAAAGAACCAGAATGAAGTTGAGAAACATTATGTGAAAATTCCACTTGAAGAAATGTCAAAGCCAAAGAATACCAAGAAAAGTTCCAATAAAAAATCTTGGTCAGTAACAAGGAAATATTTATTGACATTTTTTAGAATTTTAATTAATCTAAAATATGAATAGCTGTAGATTATTTCCAAATCTGAACTTAATTAAAGTTTTTATTATGAATACTTTGAATTCCTTGATGCATATATTATATATTCAAGTAGGATACTTTAGACTGATAAAAGCAAAATATATAAATGTCTGAATAATTCTTTCAGGGTTTGAATATATATTCTCTTAGATGATTGTTTGTACCAAATATTTTAGTTGTATGAAAATAAAATGTAACCAAAACAGGAAAATGAAACTAAACATCTCCATGGAAGTTCATGAGATTACAAACAAATAAAATCTAAAATCCTATGGATCAATTGATGATAGATTTTTACTTAATTTCAACAAACATGTTTACAAAAGCTTGAATAAAGCAAAAACAAATAACACTGTTTATATTCAGTGGTTTGAGTGGAAATCTTTTCATTAATATTTCACAATTGAATATTAATTAGAATTACTTGAAATGTAAGAGTTGTATTGGTTATTTCTTTGAATGACTTGTACATGTTGATTAAATATATTAACCATAGCTAAGTAAATTGCTACATTGCTATGTAAATTGCCACATTGCTATGTGAGTTGCCACTTTCACTATAAAACCAGTCTTCTTTACTTCTAATTTACAGTTTTGTGGCTTGTGTATATTATTGTTTCTATAAGCCTTCAGCTATTTTTATATATATATTTTTTATGTCCACTAATCTCAGCCCCTTCCAGCTTATTTCAGTTGTATCCACCGCCAGGAGACTCTGACATTGGACTTTGACATGAACTTTAAATATATATTTTTTACTTTTTCTCTGCATTTATTTATTTATTTATTACCTTATGACATTTACTGTCAATTCATTGATTAGTGGTCAAAATAAGTATGTTTTGAATGGGGAATTGATTGCTATGGCAGATAATTGAACATATTAATGTAGGCTACGACTCTAAATATCCACAGCCTTCACTGATTCAGTGTAGATGGATTGGCTTTAAATGGGATATGGCTTGGCTTGGATAGACTGGCTTTGAATAAGATGTGGCTTGAGTAGGAATAGATGATAATTATGGATCAATGTGGGCTAAACTAGAGGAGATGACTATGGCTGAAATCTATTGATTCAAATATATGTATGCAAATCTGTTGGGCTAAATTTACAAATCTATTGGACTAAATATACAGATATATTGGATTAAATAGAGTTTGTCAGGTGCACAAGGTAAACTGAATACAATAGGTTCAGAAACTGCTTGAGATCTAAAACATTGTCTTGAGAATTATAAGGAAAACATACATCATAGTTAGTGAAAATGGATGATGTATATTAAGAGAAATGTCTTGAAAAAGCAGTTGATATCACAAAAATCTAGCAGCAAACTGTATGAGATCACAAAAAATATGATGTAGACTGTAGAAAGTCACAAGTGTACTAGTCATAAAAATTTACAAGTAGATTATAGAAGGATTGGGGTTAATAATCAGAATAGGTTAAGTTTTTCTCAATACAATGTTGAGATGCATGGAAGGATAATGTATTAGAAATTTATCCATTAGGAAAATAATGTTTAAACAGTTGTAATCATCTCACCAAAATCTAGAATATTCGAAGTCAAGTGATAGTGTCAGCTGTAGAAGTTTCATTATTGCTGTCAAAACAAAGAAGAAAAATATCTCTAAAATATTGACTTGTTAGTTGAAATAATAAGAAAAGGTTTGTAAGTTCTTTCATAAGTGTTTCTGTTTAATTTCCTACAAATCTGTAATTTTAATCTTTCATGTTTAACTCATTTCAGTAAAATAGTTTCTGAAGAACAAGAGGTACCAGTTAAAAATAAAATGCTAAAGGCAAAGTTGGCCCAGTCTGTTGGTTCAACAAAAGGTAACAAACATTTGTAAAATTAGCAGTAAATTAATCTCAAGACATTTGAGTGAATTGACCAACAAATGTGGTTAAAATTAACTTTACTAATATGTTTTATATGTATCATATATATATATATAAATATAGAGGAATGGTACAACAAAGCAATGTTTACTGGAAATAGCAGTCAATACATTTACGACACTATAGTAAAACTTCAATGTGTACATCCTGGCAAAGACGTGTGAGAGCAGCAAACAGAAAAAAAAAATTTGTCTTACCTCTTGGAAGAACATTATATAAATGGACAACCCAGAATCGGATAATCCAGTACCTAGGTTTCGGACTCTTCAAATACGTTTGTCATCGTAAATTTGATTAGTCTTTATCAGCTGGATTTACCTGGACAATATTTCAAATGTTGCTACATCAATATCAGTATACTCGCCTGAATGCCTAGCCATTAACAGACCAAGAACAGTGAAAAAATTTCCAATGGAAATTAGAATATTGCAATGCAAATGTATTTACTTTCCAGTAAAATAAAGCACCATAAAGGTAGAAGTATAAATATAGAGGCGTGGTACAACAAAGCACCAATGTTTACTGGAAATAGCAATTGATACATTTATGACGCTATAGTAAAACTTCAATGTGTATCTATTGGCAAAGATGTGTGAGGGCAGCAAACACAAAAAAATTTTTGCCTTACCTCTAGGAAGAACATTATATAAATGGACAACCCAGAATCAGTTAATCCAGTACCTAGATTTCGGACTCTTCAAATACGTTTGTCATCGTAAATTTGATTAGTCTTCAT
>NC_068985.1:62675316-62677800 GCF_001194135.2 Octopus bimaculoides | reverse complement strand
TTTCAGTCATTTGACTGCAGCCATGCTGGGGCACTGCCTGGAAGAGTTTTTAGTCGAACAAATCGACTCTAGGGCTTATTTTTTTAAAGCCTGGTGCTTATTCTCTTGATCACTTTTGCTGAACTGCTAAGTTATGGGGATGTAAACATAACAACACTGGTTGTCAAGTGGTGGTGGGGCACAAACACAGACACAAAGACACGCACATAGTATACACGCACACACACATATATATGGTGGGCTTTCCGTTTCCATCTACCAAATTCACTTACAAGGATTTGGTTGGCTTGAATCTATAGTAGAAGACACTTGCCCAAGATGCCACATAATTTGAACCTGGAACCATGTGGTTATGAAGCAAGCTTCTTACCACACAGCCACGCCTGCGCCATATATATATATATATATATATAAAATATGAGAGGTTTTGTTCATTTGTGATCTAAATGAATATATATGCTGAGTAAGTGATACAAATGGTTGACCATTAGGTTCCAAGATCACAGCTAAGGCTGGATCTAGAGATCTGTGTTAGGGTTCTGTTATAGCGTGTATATATTATATTAGAGGAAAAATCAAAATCAAGGCAGAATGAGTATCTCAAGTCATTTAGAATAATTTTATTAGGGTAAGGTGAATTTGAAGTCTTACAGTTGTTTCTAGGATTACCCAAGTGGTTGGCTAGCATGTCTGTGCACTGGGAATTCCATCATCAGAGACAAGGAACGAATATTTTAGACTGGGAAAATTTACAGTTTACAAGGAATAAAATTCACAGTTTATAAGGAATAAAATAGAAGAATAAAGTAGTAAAATAGAAGAATAAAGAGTAAAAGTAGTTAGAAGAAGAATAATGTTCACAACTCATCTTTTTCCAGAGGATATGAAAGTTGCAACCAAGATCAGTGAGGTACTGAACGACCAGTTTATCACTCCGTACAACATAGACAAGTAAATGAGCCAGTGGATTTCTTTGCCACCTCACCTATAACCAGCAAGGCAGTTACAATGGATTACATTGACATTGGGGAAGAAGACAATACTAGCCATAGATGAGGTGGATGCAGGCTCAACTGCTGGCCCTGTTGGCTTCCCAGTAGTCCCCCTCAAATCGTGTAAACGTGCCCTGGCAAAACCACTACAGATTCTCTTCCAGAGCTCTCTTGCAAATGGCAAGATACAAGCAAACTGAAGTAGGGGATAATATGCCCAATCCATAAAGGAGGAAGCAGAGCAGATGCCAAAACCTATAGGTCTATCTCTCTTACTTCACGCATCAGCAAAGTCATTGAACAAATAGTTAGAGGGAAACTAATTGCATTCCTTGAAGAAAATGACTTGCTGAGTGATACCCAGCATGGCTTTCAACCAGGTAGGAGCTGCCTATCCAGCTTCTACAGTACTATGACTGGGTGTTGAGGCAGTTACTCAACAACTCAAATGTGGACATAATATACCTTGACTTTGCAAATCTTTTGATAAAGTTGATCATGGTTTAATATGCCACAAACTGCGTGATCTCAGCATAGCTGGAAAACTTGGAGAGTAGTTACGTGACTTTCTGAGCCACCTCAAAGAAAACACAAATAATGAGTGGTATTCCACAGGGCACTGTCTTAGGACCACAGCTTTTCATAGTGGCCCTCTCAGATATGCCCTCAGATGCCCGGATAGCCACCCTTGCTAGCTATGCAGACGATATGAAAGTCTCACAGAAAATACAAAACTCTAGCGATGTTGCAGTAGGAGTTGGACTCAATTTACAGATGGGCTGAGAACAATAATATCCAGTTAAATGCTGGAAAGTTCCAAGCCCTTTTCTACCATCACCCAAAACTGAATGTAAAACTCACAGGATACACTGGCCTGAGGGGATTACAATCCCAGAACTTAAATCAGTGTGAGACCTGGATATTGACATGAGTGATGATACCTCTTTCCGAATGCACATTACCAAGATGGTGACAAAGTGCAGACGGCTGGTTAGCTGGAACCTGAGAACCTTCAGAACCAGAGAGAAGGAAGCCATGATGGTCCGCTGGAGGACATTCGTCCTCAGCCACCTGGACTACTGCTCCCAGCTATGGTCACCCCACAGTGGTAAATTAACAGCAGATCTTGAAGCAATCCAGCAAAGCTTCACAAAGAGGATCAGCTACTGGGAAAGGCTGAAACAGCTAAGACTCTACTCCCTGGAGTGAAGGTGGGAGGCATGTGCAATAATATACATCTGGAAGATCCTGGAGGGATTGTGCCAAATTTTGGCATTGAAAGCTACACAATGCCAGGACAGGTCGACACTGCACAGTACCAAAGATCCCAGCAATGCCTTCAAGCTTCAGGGCCAGGTACTGAAGCATGAAGCCTGGATTTCAGGGGCCCACAGCTTTTTAATATTCTTCCAAAGAGCCTGAGGGACCTACATAAAGTGGATGTAGGTGTTTTCAAATCAAAACTGGATCTCTTCCTGTCAAGAGTCCTAGA
>NC_068985.1:62671517-62674949 GCF_001194135.2 Octopus bimaculoides | reverse complement strand
AAACATTTGCTTCACCATATACCGAAGTTCAGAAATAGCAGCTTTTTTAGCTGCTATTTCTGAACTTCGGTATATGGTGAAGCAAATGTTTGCTGATCCCTTAATTATGTTTATATATATATATATATATATATTAGAGGAAAAATCAAAACTAAAGCAGAATGAGTATCTCAAGTCATTTAGAATAATTTTATTAGGGTAAGGTGAATTTGAAGTCTTACGGCTGTTTCTAGGATTACCCAAGTAGTTGGCTAGCATATCTGTACACTGGAAATTCCATCATCAGAGACAAGGTATGAATATTTTAGACTGGGAAAATTTACAGTTTACAAGGAATAAAATTCACAGTTTATAAGGAATAAAATAGAAGAATAAAGTAGTAAAATAGAAGAATAAAGAGTAAAAGTAGTTAGAAGGAGAATAATGTTCGCAACTCGTCTTTGTCCAGAGGATATGGATGCAATATTTTGGCAGTGTTCTGAATGAGGTATTCAAGTTGTAGATGTGTATATTGAGTGAGAAAGTATGATGGACATAAGTGGGTTTTGTGAGTGGGTGTATGAGAGAGAGAGAGAGAGAGAGAGAGAGAGAGAGAGAGAGAAAAGAAAGAGAGAAATAGGGATAGGAGAAAGGGTTAGAAGATAGTGGTAAAATGGAAAATAAGAATAAATAAAAGTATAAATATAAATAATAAAAATACTAAAATAAAAGAAAAGGTAATGACATATGTCCTAAATGGATTTTGTGAGTGAGTGTGTATGGGAGAGAAGAGAAAAGGAGTAAAAATAAAATAAGATAGAGGTAACAGGGTAAAGAATGATAAGATAAATATAAATAAATAAAAGTTTAGATATGTCAGTATTGTATGGAGGTTAGAGGTCAAACGTTAAAGTTTCAGTAGAGCTTGGGTGGAAGTTTAATCTAGGTAAGGTTATAAGGACAATAGTTTAGTGCAGATATTTAAAATTGTATTTCAAGCTTCATAGCCATTAAATGATATGAGATAAAAGATTAAGAATTAAACCTAAAATTCAAGGTTTAAATTTAAAACTTAAACTTAAAATACAAACTAAGAAAACTAAAATCTAAAAAAAAACTACCATCACCCAAAATTCAGTTTTGGGTGATGGTAGCAAAGGGCTTGAAACTTTCCAGCATTTAACTGGATATTATTGTTCTTAGCCCATCTGTAAATTGAGTCCAGCTCCTACTGCAACATCGCTAGGGTTTTGTATTTTCTGTGAGACTTTCATATCGTTTGCATAGCTAGCAAGGGTGGCTATCTGGGCAGCTGAGGGCCACTATTATCCAGTTCCGAGTTTTTCAGCTATGCTGAGATCATGCAGTTTGTGGCATATCATACCATGATCAACTTTATCAAAAGCTTTTGCAAAGTCAAGGTATATTATGTCCACATTTGAGTTGTTGAGTAACTGCCTCAACACCCAGTCATAGTACTGTAGGAGCTGGATAGGCAGCTCCTACCTGGTTGAAAGCCATGCTGGGTATCACTCAGCAAGTCATTTTCTTCAAGGAATGCAATTAGTTTCCCTCTAACTATTTGTTCAATGACTTTGCTGATGTGTGAAGTAAGAGAGATAGACCTATAGGTTTTGACATCAGCTCTGCTTCCTCCTTTATGGATTGGGCATATTATTCCCTCCTTCAGTTTACTTGGTAGCTTGCCATTTGCAAGAGAGCTCTGGAAGGGAATCTGTAGTGATTTTGCCAGGGCATGTTTACACGATTTGAGGGGGACTACTGGGAAGCCATCAGGGCTAGCAGTTGAGCCTGCGTCCACCTTATCTATGGTCAGTATTTTCTTGTTCCCCAATGTCAATGTAATCCATTGTAACTGGCTTGCTGGTTATAGGTGAGGTGGCAAAGAAATCCACTGGCTTGTTTACTTGTCTATGTTGTATGGGGTGGTAAAGACACTTTTGAACTGGTCGTTCAGTACCTCACTGATCTTGGTTGGGTTATCTGTGAGGGAGCCATCATTCTGGAAGACGGGGTTCTGTTTTGCAGCGTATTGAGGTTGTTTCTTTGGCATAATGAAAGAAGTCTTCTTTGTTTGCTCTCTCTTTCACATAGGATTGTTGCAGGCTGTTTTCTATCTCCATCAGTGTTGTTTTTAGGCGTGACCTTTCACTACTTTTTTGATGTTGGTTGAAGCGATTTGCAACTTTTGTCCATTGCCTCATGAGGACCTTCCTCTCCCTTTGAATCTTGTTCCGTTTTGTGTTGGCCTTGTGCTCTGGGACATATCTATGGCATATGGTTTGCATAACTGACATGAAATATTCTACTTTGTCCCTCAACACCAGACATTGGTATGTCTGGTGTCGAAGGACATTTCAGCCAGTCCTGTCTGAGGATTCTCTTTTTGGAACGATTTCCAGTCTGCTTTGTGCAAATTCAGAATGGAGAGATTTTGGGTGCTTCCTTTAGGCTGTATGTTTCTGGTTACTTTTGGTCTATACATAGACAGCTCTATTATGTTGTGATCCAAAACTTATGTCGGTGTCACTTTCACATCATGAACGATGTCCATATTGTTTGTGAAGCAGAGATCCAATATGTTATTCACCCTGGTTGGTCAGAGCACAATTTGCTCCATGAATAGGGCATTGGTGAGGTTGAGCAGGGACTCCACCTGTACTTGTTTGCAAGGAGTCATTCCTGAGAGCATGAGACCTTCGGGCCATTTGACACTGGGTAAGTTGAAATCACCCATAAGAAACACATTCACGTGATGTTCCAATTTCATGAGGGTTTCTTTTATTCTTGTGTGGCAATCTTCAAACTTGCCTGCATGGTTTGGAGCATCTGGTAGGTGATATGTATTGCATATAACTATATTGTGTTATCTTATGTATGCAACTAGAATGTCACATATTGAATTTGTTGTGTTGATGCCCCCAGGCGAAGAAGTAAGGATCTCCCAAGACATATAAATAGAAGTAGTCTGGCCGTGGTAGGAGTGTTGAGTAGCGGTCGAGTAGCAGTTGTGTAGCGGTTGAGTAGAGATCATCCGAAGGTGCTAGATAGCAGTAGGTTGAGACATAACAGTGGCGACGAGGATTTGCAGCTCACACAACCACTGTGTAGTATTGCGATATAACAGTGGCGACAAGGTTTCTAATAGCACCAAAAATGGAAGAGTTACTGAAAGCAGTTGTGAAACAAGAGCAGCAAGTGAAACAACAAGAGCATCAGCAACTACAGAAGTTAACAGAATTGTTACTGCAGTCAAGAAATATGACAGAATCATTTTCAGCAGATGGTGTTGCAAATTCCATCGAAGAATTTCAGTACAATCCAGATGAAGGAACTACTTTTGTGGCATATTACAGATGATACGAAGATATATTGCGAGAGGAATGCAAGGGATGGTCTAGTGAAAGGAAGGTAAGACTCCTTTTGCGAAAG
>NC_068985.1:62669688-62670755 GCF_001194135.2 Octopus bimaculoides | reverse complement strand
CAACAAATAATAAACCTTCGAGATGATACAAGGAAAACAGAAGACAAGAATAATGTACAAATGTGTAAAGAAAGTATACAAAGAAGGAAAAATTTTAATTCAAAACGGTGCTATGGTTGCGGAGAGCAACATTTGAGGAAAGATTGCCCCTTTAAAGATAAAACCTGTTTTAAGTGTGGTAAAATTGAGCATATACAGACAAAATGCCAGTCAAAGAAAACGGTAAAACAAAAGAAAGTCTACTCAACAAAAGTAAATTATACCAGACAAAACTGAAAATTTGTGTCGGTAGAAATAAATGGGTTTCAGACCAAAATGCAATTAGATACTGGTTCAGACGTATCAATAATAAATATGGCAACATCGAGTAAAATAGGCAGGCCGTTGCATAAAAAGACTACTAGGATAGCCCATCGTGTGTCAGGAGAACAAGTTCGATTCTTGGGTGAAACCTCAACAGAAATGAAACTTAAAAACAGGACACGGAAATGTAAACTAATGATAGAAAAAAATACAATGAATCTGTTTGGGACAGATTTAATGGAAAGATTCGACCTGTGGGATCTATCACTGAATACATTGTGTAACAAGGTGAATGCGTCACAGCCCGTGTCAGAGAAAGCATCGGAAAAAATGAAATTAAAACTGAAAAGGATGTACTCGGATATCTTTTCGAAAGAGCTCGGTATGTGTGAAAAAATTAAAGTAAAGTTTGAGTTAAAAGAAAATGTGGTGCTTGTGTTTAAACCGAAAAGGAATGTACTGTTTGCGGCGTTGAATCAAACAGAGAAGGAATTAAAACGATTGGAAGACCTGGAAGTAATTGAAAAAGTGGATTACTCAGAGTGGGTGGCTCCTACGGTATATATAAAAAAGAAGAATAACGAGGTAAAAGTATGTGCTGACTTCTCAACTGGGCTGAATGACTGTTTAAAAAAGTATAATTATCCACTTCCAAACCCAGAAGAAGTATTTGCCAAGTGCAATGGTGGGAAAATTTTTTCCAAGCTGGATTTGTCTGAGGCCTACCTCCAATTACAGGTAGATGAAGAATGTGCTAAAGTATT
>NC_068985.1:62654798-62669205 GCF_001194135.2 Octopus bimaculoides | reverse complement strand
GGTTAACTTCAGAGTTATCATTAACTCATTTCAACCCAAAATTGAAAATAATTGTAGCACCGGACGCCAGTGAATATGGTATAGGAGCGGTTATATTGCATAAATTTAATGATGGTAAAATCAAAGCTATTGCATATGCATCAAAAGTTCTGTCCCAGCGGAAAGAAACTACAGCCAGATTGAAAAAGAGGCGTTATCATTAATCTTCGCAGTTAAAAAATTCCATAAATTCTTACATGGGAAGAAGTTTACACTGCAAACGGATCACCGACCGTTATTGTCTATTTTCGGTTCGAAAAAGGGTATCCCCACGCACTCAGCAAACCGCTTACAACGCTGGGGAACTACTCTGTTGAACTACAATTTTCAGATGGAGTTTTTGCCATCAATGAAAATGGGACATGCAGACAGGTTGTCTAGGCTGATTCCTTAATATGAGGAACTTTTTGAAGACACGGTGATTGCATTGTTAAAACTAGAAAAGGAACTGAAGAACATTTTGTGCAATGTAGTATGTGATTTGCCAGTAATGCTGGAAGAAATTAAATTGAAATCGGAAAATGAAAGGTTTATAAATAAGATTAAAAATATTTTGTGTAACACAAAAAATATAAATGAGCGGGACGTAGGTTCAAAGTACTATTCAGTATGTGATGAGGTATTATTATATGAGCAAGGAGTGGTAATAAATGAAGTACTGCAAAACAGAGTATTAAAAGATTTTCATGTTGGACATCCGGGGATTGTCCGGATATAGAGCCTTATTGGCCAAATATGGACAAGCAAATTGAGAGACTGGTACAACAGTGTAGGGGATGCACGATGGCAGCAAGGGCGCTTCCAGTGCAGCTACAGCCTTGGCCAAAAACGGATTCAGCATGGTCTAGACTACATGTGGATTTCGCAGGACCATTAAATGGCTCCTATTATATCATTGTGGTGGATAGCTATTCCAAATGGCCTGAAGTGTGTAAATGTTCAAGGCCAACCACAAGTGTGACGATTGACTTCTTGGAAGAACTGTTCGCTCGGTATGGAGTGCCAGATACTATCGTGTCAGATAATGGGACACAATTCACAGCGAAGGAGTTCAAAAGATTCTGTAAGTCAGTTCAGATGAAGCATGTGTTAACTCCGCCATACCACCCAAAGTCAAATGGGTTAGTGGAAAGATTCGTCGACACATTCAAGAGAGCTTTAAGGAAGACCAGACGGGAAACCTTTGAAGATACAAAGATGACAAAGTTTTTGCAGGTGTATAGAATAACACCGAATCCAAATGCAGAGTCGGATAGGTCACCCGCAGATTTGATGTTTTCCAGAAAAATTCGTTCTATTTTTGACAAATGGTTGTCGAGCAGGAAACAGGTGACAAAGTGTATTTTAGAGTATATAATAATGGAAAACAGGACTGGGAACAAGGAAGTATAACGGGACATCTGGGTAATGTGATGTACACATTAAAAGGACCGAAATATGAACACAGAAGGCATTTAAACCAATTAAAAAAAAAGATATACCAAAAACCAAGAGAGGCGAGAGGAACAAATGGATACATGGTATGATTTGTTCGAGGTCCCAGAACTACAAGTGAAAGCGGAACCGACACGTAGGTCAAGTAGGAAGAGAAAACCTACAGAAATGATGGAAATAAATGCTAAGAGAAAAAGATATGCCAGTTTCTCACCGAGGAAATAAAATTGATAAATTCGTTTATTTTTTGAAAAGAAAAAACAAAACTCAAAAGGGAGCCGTGTTGTGTCGAAGCCCCCAGGTGAAGAAGTAGGATCTCCCAAGACATATAAATAGAGGTAATCTGGCCGTGGTAGGAGTGTTGTGTAGCAGTCGAGTAGCAGTTGTGTAGTGGTTGAGTAGAGATCATCCGAAGGTGCTAGATAGCAGTAGCTTGAGACATAACGGAATTTGAATATGACAGTAGGACCTGGTGTGTGAGGTCCTCACGGATGTATGCAGCAACTCCACCATGGCTCCTTTCCGTTCTGTCTGTTCGCAGTATGGTATATTTTGGTACTTGTACTTCTGCATCCTCTATATCAGGCCTCAGATGAGTTTCCATGAGTGCTATGCATAGGGCTTGATTGCATGCAGCAAGGTCTCTCAGGAAAAGATTTTGTTTTTGTTGTGATGCAACAAGCTTCCAATATTTAGTAGAAATATTTACGCGACGACTGTGTTGGTGTTAGGGGAGGCCATCCCATGTCTGTTGATGGTGGTTGTCTTGTGCAGTGGTGGGCAAGGTTCTGTAATTGCGCTTGATGTAGCCAGGTCAGCTAGTGCACAATCTTTTGCGCCATGCAGAAAAAAGACTTTTGCTCAGCTGCTGCCTTTCATATAACATCTGAAGAGCACACTGTATCTGTATAGTTCCTTTTTGGAGATGATTGGTACCTTTCCTCTGGGAAGTATTTCTCCTTGAGGCCCCTGCAGTTTTAGTGGTGTCTCTGGTGAGTAAACTGGCAGTTTGTACCGTCCTCCCCATGCCAACATTTGACTTGCAGGTAAAATTTGCACATCCTCGTCTTCATATGTGTACATATGTGCTTGCACACACACACACTCACACATGCATGCATACACGTTCACACACACACACACACACACACACCTGTCCCTAATCCCTAATGCAAGTAATTGTAACAGACTGGATTCTGTTGAACAATTCAAGGACCAAGGTGTACTGTTAAACTGACTGAAAGATCAAGTCTGTCTTACTCTTCCAAAAAACATGGATGATCCTTAATACAGGCCCAAATACAGATACTGTTTACTCAATTACACTCACGGAGCATTAATCCAAAGCTATAATAGAAGATACTTGTCCAAGATTTCACACAGTGAGATTGAACCTGAAACCATGTCGTGAAACAAACTTCTAAACCCACAGCTATGGTTTAACCCATTTATGACTTATGTTCATTCATGTTCTTAAAAAAATAAAACATTTGATACAAAGTATCTAATTAATTAAACAAAGATCATTAATTCTTACATTTTGCCAATAAATTAATAGATTTAAGCAACAATTTATTATTGAACCTGATTTTTTGGTGATATGTCATTCAGTTTACTTCTTTTATTTAGATTATGATGAGAAACCACTAAAATTTGGAAATTTTGATCAGAATATGGAAAAGTTAAAAAACAATGAAGATGTTTCTTCATCATGTTATGTGAATTTACCTCCAATACCATCCCATGTCAGTTTAGTAGCCACAAAACCAAAGGTAAATTTTTGGATATAAATAGTCAGCTAGCATTGAAAGGTCTTTTTATTTCTCTTGATTCCTTTGTTTCATATCATTTCAATGTATTAACCTCTATAATGTATTAACTGTTATAATGTGTTAATCACTGTGCTGTGTTAACTCTTATGTGTTAAACACTATTAGCCTCTATAATGTGTTAACTATTATAGTGTGTTAAACACTATGTCTTAGCTACTTTAATGTGGTATCTGTTGTTGTATGTTATGTATTTGTTATGTATTGTTCTGGGCAAGATTGCAATCTGCATTCAGAAGTGAGATTCCAGCTGAGGAGCTATGAAGTTACATCTTAGTCACCCATACTCCCAGTTCTGTTCAGTTTTAGAGTGGTAGTACCTATCAAGGGACCTAATAATGCATCAAATAGCAGAAAAGGGTTCAGTGGCTAAAGGTATAAAAGGACTTAGAAGAGAGATGGTTACTAGACATGTGTCACACGGGTTCACTGGTGTGTGGACATGCCATCATTTCACATGAACCAGTCTCCCTTCTTAAGGCCATGTGTCTCAAGTACAGACTCAGGAGAGCAAGAGATTAGCAGAAGGTTACAGGAAACCACTGTTGTATTTTTCTTCAAGAAAGATCATTAATCTTCAGACTTCAGCATGAAGATCCATGATTGCCGATGCTTGTAGGTGTGGTACATGATATGAGAGAGGTTAACTGTTATAACATGTTAACCTCTATGTGTCAATTGTTATGTGTTAATGTACAATATGTTGATCATTATGTGTTAATTTTATTGTTAACATCATTGTTTTATGTCTGCTAAATTAACTTCGGGGTTATATCTTTACTGTGCTTGTAATTAACCACAAGCTACATACATACATATATATATACCAGTAATTAGACATTAGTTACCAATAATTAACTATCAATGATATAGATACTGTAATAGTACAGTTCCATATTAGTTGTGTCTTAGTGAAGCAGATTACACTAAATGGTTTTATCTTTGAAGATTAACTTTCCCCCTTACTTTCACTGGATTAAGCTTATGGAGCTCTGTCTTCAATGACTTCAGTTGATTGGCCCTTGTGCCAGTAGCACGTAAAAGCACCCACTATACTCTCGGAGTGGTTGGCATTAGGAAGGGCATCCAGCTGTAGAAACTCTGCCAGATCAGATTGGAGCCTAGTGCAGCCATTTGGTTCGCCAGTCCTCAGTCAAATCGTCCAACCCATGCTAGCATGGAAAGTGGATGTTAAACGATGATGATGATGATGATATCATTTCTAACACTTTTGTCTGCTCATTGTTTCATAATTTTTTTGTAAGCTACAAATTACAGATAAGACACTGAGAGATATAAGGCTTTTGTGCAAATTTGTTGGTGCATAACCTAATGCACCTATGATAAGAGGTACAAATGAGAATTCACAGTCAGGGTGCAAGAGCTGTGATTTCCACATTAATTCACCATAAATGGTCTCTTTTTCTTAGAATTTTGATTGTACATTCACGTCCACTGGATGTGAATGTATGTATGTATGTATGGATGGATGGATGGATGCATGCATGCATGGATAGATGCATACATGCATGTATGCTCTTCCTCTTTTTAATTTAGAGTAAATTTTGACCAGCCTTGGTAGCAAGGTTGTGAAGGAAAGCATCTTATTTTGTTCATCATCCTTTAAATCTTAAGGTCTTGCGGACTTTTATTGTTCCAGATATTGCGATCATTTGTAGTGTGTGTGTGTAACCTCAGTTGACAACAAAGGGCCTCTACCTCAGAGTGAAGGGCAGATTGAACTGTGTGATGTTTAATGTATGAAATATAATGCTGCATGGTAGAGAATTTGTAAAGACTGACAAAAAATGAAGCAAGTTTTAATGGCCATGTAATGTTATCTACAGAATGGCAAAGTACAAATTAGCCAAGAAAAACAAAAACTGGATGCAAGAGGAATTATATATAATGTGCAGGCTGTATTAGTATGGGTTTGTGATGTATATAGAAGAGCACAGCTGTATAAAGAAGTGTTGTGGAAGAGAGCCAGACTGAAGAAATTTTGGAATAAAATGGTAAAGATTGATCTCAAGGTGTTGTGGGGTCAGAAGTTTGCTTCATAACTACATGGTTTTGGGTTCAGTCCTACTGCATGGTACTTTGGGTAAGTGTCTTATGCACACCCCTGCTTTAGAGCCTCATTTTTACTTAGATCAATGGGTTTTCTCATGCACAGCAAATTGTCACCCGTCTCAATCTTTTGTCATATCATTGGTAAGGCTCAACATCTGAAGGTAGTTTTTCACATCATACAATGTCATCCTGGGTTTCCCTTTTCACAGGTTCCATCCACACTCAGTGATCAGCACTTCTGTATGCAGCTGTCCTCATCATATGCATCACATGACCAGTCTTCTCTTCTGCACACTACATCTGATGTCTCTTATGCCCAGTTTCCCTCTTTGCACATACTTTGTTGTACATGCGGCACAGTCAGTGGAACATGCTAGTTTTGTTTGTTTCATGCCTTTACTTGTCTGCAGCATCCACAGCCCACATCTCACTACCATGTAGCATTACTGTTCATACACAAGTATTATACCATGTACCTTTCATTCTGAGAGAGAGACCTTTGTTGCCAACAGAGGTAATAGCTCTCTGAATTTCCTCCATCTTATTCTTATTGTAGCAGCTATACTTTCAGAACTATCTCTTCTGCTGCTAAACAGATCACTTAGGTAACAAAAAGTGTCTACTACTTCTAAGGATCCTTCTGGTCATTCAAGGAAATCCATTCCCTCTTCATTCATATTGTATTCATGTGTATTGCTCCTAGGAATCTTCTGCACACAAAGTCCAAAGTCCGCTTTCTCTATTAACCTTCCTGTGATTGCCCTGTACCTCTTATGTTTACAGTTGGTACATCATATGGAATTTTTACCTACACCTTTTATACATAATGAGCAGGGCCATTTTCCTGAAGGGATTAGAGATTTGTCTATTTTCTTGCTTAGTAGAACTTTGGTCTTTGCTAAGTTAGCTTTAAGGCCCTTTGATTCTAGGTTTTGCTTCCACACCTGGAATTTCTTTCTAATTCTACTATAGATTTGGCTATAAGAACAAGGTTATCAACAGTCTCAAACTCCTCTGTTATAGCCTGGAAGTCTATAATAAATAAGAGGTAATTGAGAATCAAGCTATAGTGAACTACTAAAATTCATTATTATACTCATTAAATTCATTACTATAGTCATTACTAACTCTCACCTTACTGACAACACCTCTATACATTGTTTGGATGGCTCTCACCAGGCATTCATGTATCTATCCCAAACTTCTGCAGTGACTACCAGATGAGTGAGCAAGAGACCTTGTCTCCATGTCAACAAATACCAAGAGTACAGTGATTTATTTTTGGCTAAATACTTCTCCTGCGGTTGTCTTACTGTGAAGAGAGCATCAGTAGTACTTCTCCCTGGTACAAACTGCACCTTACCTAAGTTAACTCTCTTCCTAATTAGTTGGGCTGTAATCCTTTCTGTGACTGCCATGACCTGGCCTAGCAATTTGATACTTTTATAATTACTTCTCTCTAAGACATCACCTTTATCCTTGTAACAGTTGATTCACTAGGCAACAAAGGTTTTGTTACAGTAGGTGTTCCTAGCTAATTTTGGTATGCTGATTTCAACTCTATAATTAGATTTTTCTATCATGTCTAAATTTTGTTTAAAATGCAAATCACTTAGTAAACTTTCCTACTGCATCTAAATCATCATCATCATCATCATTGTTTAATGTTCATTTTCCATGCTGGCATGGGTTAGACAGTTTGACTGAGGTCTGGAGAGCCAGTGGCTGCACCAATCTGATTTGGCAATGTTTCTACAGCTGGATGCCCTTCCTAACGCTAACCACTGAGAGTGTAGTGGGTGCTTTTTACATGCCACCAGCACAGGAGCCAGTCAGGCAATATTCGCATTGGGCATGATTCATTGGTGCTTTTTATGTGCCACCGGCACAGGAGCCAGTCAGGTGGACCTGGCATCGACCACGTTTGGATGGTGCTGGTTTTGATATGAAACTTGCCCTTTAAGGTTAAAGCAATTTTTATTCGCCAACTATATACAAATTCTAACAATTTTGATCAATTAAATTTATCCCAAACTGGAAACACTGAGTCAAGAGCATAGTAACAGCTCAACAGTCAGTTGCTACGTGAAAGTCAAGTAGAGTGGTTTTTGAAGACAGCAGTTCAACTGGAGATTCTGCTAGTGATATAGAAATAGGGAAATATAGTGTATATGTTCCAGATGCAACTAGTTCCTCACATTTGTTAAGTCAAGTGGATGTTAAATGACTTAGTGCTGCACAATTTGGAATTACCAAAAGAAAAGGCAGAGTTGCTTGGTTCCCAGATTCAAGAATGGAATTTTCTCCAGCCAAATACCAAAGTTTCCCATTTCTACCAACACCATCTGCAGTTTTCATCATTTTACTTACAAAAGGTAAACCTTTGTTTCTGCCACATCAGTGGTCTGATGGAAAGGATTGACTTTCACTATGATCCAAAAGAATGGAGACCGTTCATTGACTCTAGTAAAACTGACCTTAAAGCTGTATTACTGTAGCATATGCCACTGGCCTTAATGAGACTTATGAACCAATGGAACTGCTGCTAAGACTCATCAAATATAAGGACCACATATTTGTGGTGACTCTAAAGTTGTATCATTACTTTTTGGGTTACTGTTGGGCTACACAAAACATGTATGTATCAAGGATTGAACAGAAAGAATACAACAAGGAGAAAAGTTAAATGAAAGCAGAGCAAATGGGAAACTAAACGAAAACTAAATGGACGAGAAATTAGACAAAGACATGATACATGGAATATTTGCAACTGAGTTTTTCTCTTCAGTCAATGATGCAAAATATCATAACAGTTTTGTGCCATGTCTATAGAATAACGGAGATGACCAGAACAAAAAATATGATCAGCCATCTAGAATATGTTGTTGGTAAAGAAAATGTGAAACACCCAGCACTTATTGACCCTCAGAAAGTACATCTTCCACTACTTCACATATAACTGGCTTTATAAAAAAATTTGTGTAGGGTGTGGATCATTAAGGTAGTGGTTTCCAATATTTAAAGGGATATTGACAGATGCTAAGCTGGAGTTTTCACTGGACTACAAATGCACAGCGTTCTCCACAACTCATTGTTTCCATCTAATCTAAATGAGAATGAACTAGGAGCATGGACATATTTTGTTGAAATTGTCAAAAATTTTCTTGGAAACCATGAAGCTGAAAACCACCATGAACTCATAGAAAACATGCTTAAATCTTATGAAAAAATGGGATGCAGAGTTTTCTTTGAAAATGGATTTTTTAGATTCTCATCTTGACTTCTTCCCAGCCAACCTTGGGGCTGTGAGTGACGAGCATGGTGAATGCTTCCACTAACAGATCTCAATTATGGAAAACAAATACCAAGGTAATTTCAACTTAAATATGATGGGAGATTATTGTTGGTTCCAGTAAAAGGAGAGTTTGTCATCCTACACATGGCAAAAGAAGAGGAAATATCAAAGTTTCACTTAAGAACAGGAAGTTGCCTTTTGATAGTAACAACAAAATACTAATGTACTTTGGGTGGCTGGTTGGACACTGGGGTGGTAACTCTGCCAGCAGAATTCCATTGTCTGTTCTAAGCTGGAAAAAGCAGGAAAGACATCTCTATTCACTAATTATTTAAGTTTGATTGCTTAACATAAAATGTGGCATGGAAAAGTTGCTTAGATGGCTTTCATAATAGGAGTGAGTGAGAAAAAATTTAAAATAGGGGGTTTTGGTTATACAAAATCTGCACATGATAAAGAAATTTAGATATCAGATCTGAAATTAGCATCAGAAATTTAGTAGGAATCAGTAGTTTATATGTCTGTAACAAAAAAAAATTGAAATTTGTTACCTAGTGTTATAATTCTGCTACATCAGTTATTGGGTATGATACCTTCCTGTACAACCTAATTAGTTATACAGGTGACATCATCTTGGCAATAATTCCTGATGGACCAGACGCTTTTCCTGCCTTCATATCCTTCACTGCTTTGTCTATCATACTGTTGTCAATTCAGCTGGTTTCTCTGTTTGGTCCAGTAGGAAATTTATCTTTCTCCGATGCACTATCCACATTTAGTAGTTTTCCATTGTAGCCTCTTTCTTTTCAAAATTGTTAAGTGCAAGTGTATCATTATCCAACTGTATGCACTTCTCTCCCACAACTTCATGATTTTCTCAAGCACTGTCTTGCAATCCAGAAAACCTCATGCCTACCTCTGATCCTTATGTCAGAACATTGGCAAACTTCTTCCTTTCTACTTCTTTCATTACTAGATTGACCTGTCAGCTAGCTTCTCTTCTGATTTCTCTGCTACTCCATTGTTCCAGTCTGTCCAGGCCTGTCTCTTTACATTTATGGCTTTGTCAGCTTCCCTGTTCCATATTCATGTCACCCTTGGTCTGACTGGAACATTGTATTAGCCACAGATTTGGTCTGTTGCCCTCTATAGGTTGTCCTGATGAAATTATGAGTTAAATGCTTCAATTTTTACATCCCTAAATTTCTGACTGTTCACTGGATCTTTAAATTTCCAGAACTTCCTTTTCCAAAGTAGTTTGTGTCTCTGAGTCCTTTTAGCTCTTAATCTGAAGTCACTAGCTATTAACCTAAGTTAGGTTATACATTGCTCATCCGAGAAGCAAGCGACTTTCTGTAATGCCTTGTGTGCTCACATGATTGGTAGGTGATCTGATGATTGGCTGGTTTCTTGAAGTTCATGTCGCAGGTCATCAGAACATTTGCATCAGAGAACTCTAAGAGCCTTGTTTCCTCTTCATTTCTAGGATTGAAGTCATAGCCCCCAGGTACACATACTGTGCAGTACTTTGGGCAAGTGTCATCCTCCAGGCCTTTTGTTATTGACATCCATCATTCACTTTTAGCATTACTCATCTCAGTTACTGTTCACCACCCTCTCACCTCTATATCACTATCCCACACTCTTACCCACTCTAATCACACTGATACTCCCTCCACCTACCCATTCTGGTTCCTCATCTATCATTACTCTCTCTTCTATTCACCTCCATAGCCATTTTCTACAAGTTTTAGTATCTAATGTGTCTAATTGACAATTTCTGTTTGTTGTAGTTTGACAAGGCTTGTTGTGAAAGAAGACAAAATCTGCAACAACAAGAACTGCAGATGCAACAAGGTACCAAACAACATTATTTCCCTATATGAAACATCATTGTTCTCTTCACTTCTATAACTAGAGTGCTTTCACATCATTCTTACATCATAAAATATACTAACTTTTATTGGAAGTGATGGATGTCAGTATGTTAAATATTATTATTAATATTTGATTTTATTTATTGATATTCAAGACTATTAACTTCATCTTTAGAAATATTTTCAATATTTACATCTACACGATTTAGTTAGGTCTCCAAAAATAAAACATTTGATTATGATCAGAGATAAACCAATTTAAACTTAGTGTAGATATAATTTTGGTTTCAAATCTTGGTACAAGGTCACAAGTTTGAGGGAATGGTGAAGTCAATTATATCGACCTGAGTGTTCAACCGATACTTATTTAACCGACCCCAAAAGTCTGAAAGGCAAAGTTGATCTTGGTGGAATTTGAACTTAGAATATGAAGACTGATGAAACATCTTTGTGTGGATATGATATTGAAAACATTAAAGATGAGGATAAAAGTCCAGTAAATTATAATTTTTAATGATCTGATCATAATGATTTATCTAAAATATTTTATGATTAGCTATTTTATCATTCTTGTGTTGTAATATCATTGATATTGTTTATGATATCCAATATCATAATATAGTTAAAAGGTGGTGAGCTGGCAGAATTGTTTGTACACAGAGCAAAATGCTTTGTGGTATTTTGTATATCATTGCATTCTGTGTTCAAATTCTGCCGAGGTCAACTTTGTATTTCATCCATTCAGGGTCGAAAGAATAAGTACCTGTTGAGCACTGGGGTCAATGTAATTGACTTAACCCTCCCCCAAAATTATTGACCTTGTGCCAAAATTTGAATATTACAATATAGTTAAGATGAGTGAGCTGTGTGTTTTTAGCTCACAATGTCTCATGAGAAACTTTGTAATAAAATATTACAACTAGCACCATTCTATGTTTGTATGCTATACACATTGTTACATAAAATATTAATATTATCCAGTAATATTCAATTATTTTATGTCTTCTATTGTCTGTTTTCTCTTGATTGTGACAGATGTTTGTTAGCCATGACTGCTATCTCATAAATTGTATGGGTGCATGTTTTAAAATGTATAACTGAAAATAAAAAAGGTAGATGTGCTTGTTGAAGCTGGTTGTAGAAAATGGGATACTCAAGAGTTAAGTGTTCTATCTTTAAAGATAGGACTTTAAACCTTGGCTATATCTATTTCACATAAATATTTAAAATTGTATTTATGTAATTAGAGAAATCTTTGGGATTCTTTCTTATCCTGAATTAAATCTAGCAACAGTTGGCAGATGGTAGCAGTGGAATGGTTATTTTCTGAAGAAGCATGGTACTTAGTAACTTCCAATATGGAGAGTTTTGACAAAGATTCTCAAACTTTAACTATGAATTAGAAGAAATGTGTTTTATTTAGAAGTGAACCTTAAACAATCTCTTTTTATATGAGATATTCTATAAAATGAATTAACTTTCTATGTTTCATTTTCAGATTTATCTCCAAATGAATTATATATTAACCTGAATGCTGAGTGTGAAGAGATTGGCTGTGCAGAATGTAACAGAAGCAATTACACTAGGAAAAATAAAAGAAAAGTGTCTAAACAAAGGTAAATATTACTTTCAACTTTGACATTTCTACAATATCAATTCATATAGATGGAGATCAATATTAATTTCAAATTATGGCACGAGACCAGCAATGTTGGAGAGGGGGAAGTCTATTGCATTGACCTCAGTACTCAATTGGTGCTTATTTTTTTGACCCCGAAAGGCAAAGTTAGCCTCAGCAGATTTGAACCCAGAGTGTAAAGATGGATAAAATGCCATTAAGCATTTTGCTTGGTGTGCTAATGATTTTGCCTGATCACCACCTTAGATAGAGGTCCATATTATCAGTTCTTCTAGATATTAAATTACCAATTAATATAGATTATCTGTCAATATTAATGATCAATAAGGTGGAAAACTGGCAGAATTGTTAGCATGCTGGGCAAAATTCTTAGCAGCATTTTCTCCATCCTTATGTTCTGAGTTCAAATACTGCTGGGATCAACTTTGTCTTTCCTCCTTTCAGGGTCAATAAAATAAGTACCAGTTGAACTCAAAGAGGCACAACCAGGTCAAACCACTGGTGCCTCAAAGTCCTTCTATGGAGATGTATTGAGTGTGTTGTCAACACACATTGTTTGAAAGGTGATCTCTAAAGAGACGAAATACAATAACAACTAACATATTCATATTCAAATTTGCCAGAATGTGCTAAGAATGAATATGTATGCCATTGTATTGATTCTCACTGTTTTATCTGCTGTTGATTATTCATCATATATTTATTATCATAATAAAATTTAGATTACCATAATTTTTTATCTTCATAATATATGTGATTTAAATCTAATTTCCCCCAAAAGTAATTAATTCATTAAAATTTTTTTATTACTTAGCCAAAGTATAAATGATAATTACAAAAAAAGACATTACCTTATACTGCAAGGTTCTGCTAGCTAGGAAACATATGTAGCTTGGATTTTACCTGCTCCATTCCCTCAATTTGGATATATATATATATATATAGTTCAATTATTGGGATTTCAATCAATAGATTTCTGGGTATTCCATTTCAGATAATGCAAAAAGAACATAATGAGTATTTTTGATGGAAAACTCATGGTATTTATATGCACATCAAGAAATAATACTTGAGGATAAAACCAGTACAACAGCAGGGTATAAAATATACTACCTTAATTAGCCCTTACTTGAGTTAAAATTATAATTAGAAAGGAACTACACGCGTTTCTGTATTGGGAGATCAGAATATATGTAATCATCAGATTTATAATTCTACCAACACATCTTCAGGTTCATTTTTCAAAATATTTGGGTGTGAACCCTGCTGTACTCTTTCACCACAACTTTCTCTCACCTTTTCTTCCTGTTTCTGTTGCACCTGTATTCCAAAGAGAACTACATTAAGGGTACATGTGTCTGCAGAGTGCTCAGCCACTTACATGTTAATTTCACTAGCAGGCTGTTCCGTTGATCGGATCAAATGGAATCCTCATTGTCATAACCGATGGAGTGCCATGACATGCATAATATATATAATCTTATTTTCTTATCTTATATCAGCTTATGTCTTACATTATAAAAGGAACACTGAACTCCGTCTGGCTGTCCATAATATCTTATTTCAGGAGAAACATTTAGAGGTAGAGGGAGGGACAAGGGGAGGGAAAATGGGGCTGTAACTCATATTGGCCATGCCGTACGAGGCAAATTATACATAGTTCCAGTAATAATGACTGTATTATTGGCCAGCCAAAGTATATAAGGTGAGAGGTCACCATATAATTTTGCTTTTTTTTTTTTCTAGAAAAAGAACTTTGACAAGGAATGTTGTTTATCTTGAAGTTATAGTATGAGATATTCTTCAATGAATATATTTATTCTGTAGAATATGAAGAAAAGTATTCTAAATAAATGTTCAACAATATTCAAACTGTTACTAATGTTCGTCGTCCTCGTCGTCGTCGTTTAACATTCGCTTTCCATGCTAGCATGGGTTGGACGATTTGACTGAGGACTGGCGAACCAAATGGCTACACCAGGCTCCAATCTGATTTCGCAGAGTTTCTACAGCTGGATGCCCTTCCTAACGCCAACCACTCAGAGAGTGTAGTGGGTGCTTTTAAGTGTCACCCGCACGAAGGCCAGTCAGGCGGTACTGGCAACGGCCACGCTCAAAATGGTGTATTTTATGTGCCACCCACACAAGAGCCAGTCCAGGGGCACTGGCAACGATCTCGCTCGAAAGTCCTTACACATGGCGCGGGCACAAGTGCCAGAAA
>NC_068985.1:62653821-62654769 GCF_001194135.2 Octopus bimaculoides | reverse complement strand
CATCAAATTTAACTCGACTTCGATTTCATTTGCCTCAACAGGTCTTCACAAGTGGAGTTTAGTGTCCAATTTAACTCGATTTCGGTTTCACTTGCCTCAACAGGTCTTCGCAAGTGGAGTTTAGTGTCCAATGAAGGAAGGTACGCATAAGTGGACTGGCTGAGGCCTTAGATTTAGGTCTCACTTGGCTTGCCGGGTCTTCTCACGCACAACATATTTCCAATTGGCAGAGTTTCTACAGCTGGATGCCCTTCCTAACGCCAACCAACCAGAGAATGTAGTGGGTGCTTTTACGTACCATCAACACGAAGACCAGTCAGGCAGTACTGGCAATGGCCACGCTCAAAATGGTGTATTTTATGTGCCACCCGCACAAGAGTCAGTCCAGGGGCACTGGCAACGATCTTGCTCGAAAGTCCTTATACATGCCGCGGGCACAAGTGTCAGAAAGGCGATGCTGGGCACAGGTGCCATCACGATTTCGATTGCCCCAATAAGTCTTTCCTATAAGTCTCAATAAGCAAGCTGAGTTTCATGTCCAGTGAAGGAGACGGCGTTGGCATGGGTGCCAGTCGTCAAATTTTACTTAACTTCGATTTCACTTGCTTCAACAGGTCTTCGCAAGTGGAAGTTTAGTGTCCAATTTAACTCGATTTCGATTTCACTTGCCTCAACAGGTCTTCACAAGTGGAAGTTTAGTGTCCAATTTAACTCTATTTTGATTTCACTTGCCTCAACAGGTCTTCGCAAGTGGAGTTTAGTGTCCAATGAAGGAAGGAAGGTACGCATAAGTGGACTGGTTGAGGCCTTAGATTTAGGTCTCACTTGGCTTGCCGGGTCTTCTCACGCACAGCATATTTCCAATTGGCAGAGTTTCTACAGCTGGATGCCCTTCCTAACGCCAACCACCCAGAGAGTGTAGTGGGTGCTTTTATGTGCCATCAGCAC
>NC_068985.1:62634102-62653180 GCF_001194135.2 Octopus bimaculoides | reverse complement strand
GGGTGCTTTTATGTGCCATCAGCACGAAGGCCAGTCAAGTGGTACTGGCAACGGCTATGCTCAAAATGGTGTATTTCATGTGCTACCCGCACAAGAGCCAGTCCAGGGGCACTGGCAATGATCTCGCTCGAAAGTCCTTACACATGCCATGGGCACAAGTGTCAGAAAGGTGACGCTAGGCACAGGTGCCTTCACGATTTCGATTGCCCCAATAAGTCTTCGCAAGCTGAGTTTCGTGTCCAGTGAAGGAGACGGTGTTGGTATGGGTGCCAGTCGTCGAATTTAACTCGATTTCGATTTCACTTGCCGCAACAGGTCTTCGCAAGTGGAGTTTAGTGTCCAACTTAACTCGATTTTGATTTCACTTGCATCAACAGGTCTTTGCAAGTGGAGTTTAGTGTCCAATGAAGGAAGGTACACATAAGTGGACTGTCAGAGGCCTTAGATTAGGTCTCACTTGGCTTGCCGGGTCTTCTCACACACAGCATATTTCCAAATGTTCACTAACAAAATTAATCTAAACATTATTTATACAATTTATGACTTACAGGCATGATTTAGAAATATTTTTATACAGTTGTATAGTGATGGATTTATACTAGTATTAAAAAATACATGAAAGAACTGTTTCTAACTACTGGTACAAGTGTCAAATGAGTTAAAATGAGACAGCTGTATCACAAATGTTGTAAAATATTTTCAAGAAGATTTTAAAACTGAGTAAAGTTATTGGGTCTTCTGCCAGTTCATGTTCCTAAATACTTGGCAGATGACCAGAAAAAAACTAAGTTTCATTTGGGAAATACTTTTAATGCCTAAGATAGCATTTCTAATAACATTGGTGGGGGTAGCAGAGAACTGTACCAGGTAGCCAAAAGGGAGGCAGGTATACATAGCCAAAGGCGAAGCAGAAAAGAAGAAGTTTGCCAATGTCCAGCGACGTGAGGACCAAAGAACTGAAGTTTTTGGGATTGCAAGACAGTGTGAGAGAAAATTGTAATAATGTCACAGGAGAGAAATGTGTCTGCATGGATGATGGTGCACTTGCTTTTAATGATTCTGAAAAGAAAGAGGCTTGGAGTAGCCATTATGAAAGACTGCTGAATGTGGAGAATGAATGGGAGGAGGAGAGCCTGCCAAATGTTGACCCAGTTGAGGGACCAGCTATCCAAATAGACAGCTGCTTGATAGATAAAGCAATTAAGTGTATGAAGCCAGGAAAGGTCCCTGGCCCATCAGGAATCACTGCTGAGATGCTTAAAATATCTGGTGGTGTGGGCTATGGCCTAGTCACCTGCATTGTAAACCAGGTAGTTCATGATGGAGTCATACCCAATGACTGGCATAGCAGCACCATAGTCAACTGCTACAAGGGTAAAGGTGATGCTCTAGATAGAAATAACTACAGGGGTATCAAACTACTGGATCAAGTGATGGTCATGGAGAGGGTCATAGCCCATCTCATTAGGGAGAGAATCTGCAGTTCAGTTTTGTGCCAAGTAGAAGCATATGATTCTTTATTCCTGGTTCGACAACTGCAGGAGAAATACCTAGCTAAAGATAAACCCCTATACTTAGCTTTTGTGGACTTGGAGAAAGCCTTTGACAGGGTCCCCCGATCCTTTATCTGGTGGGCAATGTGGAAACTTGGGATTGATGAATGGTTAATAAGGGCTGTAGAGGCCCTATATAGAGAGGCTATTAATAAGGTTAGGATTGGCAATGAGTATAGTGAAGAATTCCGGGTAGAAGTAGGGATTCACCAAGGTTCAGCTCTCAGTCCCCTTTTATTCATCATAGTCCTCCAAGCAATAACAGAGGAATTCAAGACAGGTTGCCCCTGGGAGCTCCTGTAGGCTGATGACCTGGCCCTCATAGCAGAATCACTACCAGAACTAGTAGAATCGAAAGACCTTAGAGTCAATGTAGCAAAGACCAAAGTTCTAGTAAGTAGGAAGGCGAACTCATCACATGTTTTCTCCTGGCATGAGCACTCGATCTCCAACTGATATATTCCTATGTAATTCTGTCCACTTGACCCGTTTATGTAAATCAGGTAAATACAATTTTACTCATTTAGACCAGAACTGATCTGCTAAATGTACATTTTCCATCTCCTACGAAAAGTGTCCCTCTCATCAAATTTACCTGGAGGTACTGTTGAACCTTCCCTAAGCAAAAGTAAACGATTGGGTGTTAATGGAAAAGGATCCTTTGGATTGTCACTTAAATTTGTTAGCAGCCTACCATTCAAAATAGATTCAACCACTGCAAACGCTGTCTCTAGAATTTCATCAGTGAGTCTAACAGGACCAGACAGTAACCTTTCCATAACTCTCCTAGCACAACCTATCATGCGTTCCCAAGCTCTCCTCATATGAGAAACTGCTGGTGGTTTAAAATGCCAATTTATGTTTCGATTCAATGTATAAGCTTGGATATCAGTCTGAGATAACTTCTGTAAACCCCTTTCTAACTCAGCTATAGCCCCAACAAAGTTTGTACCATTGTCTGAGTAAACCTTCTGTAGGTGACCCCTTCTAGATATAAATCTGTGAAAACAATTGATGAAAGATTTGGTGTCTAGACTATGTAACATCTCAATATATACTGCTCTAGTTACAGGACATGTGAATATACAACTGTAACACTTTACTTCTGAACAGTTGACTTTGACCATGAAATACCCAAAGACATCTACACCAATGTATGTAAAAGTAGGTTTGTCTGTTTCAACTCTCTCCCTGGGGATATTTGCCATAATTTGAGAAGCTGGCTTGGCAAATAACTTCCTACACATGAACGGATTACTTTCTTAACAACAGATCTGCCACCTGTTATCCAATAATACTGTCTAATAAGTCATAAAGTCCATTCTCTCCCTACATGAGCTTTTCTGTGAAAATGAGCAGCAATACACTCAGCAATGGCATGTTTACCTGATATTATAACCGGATTCTTGATTTCAGCTGTAGACTCAACCAATCTACCACCTACCCTGAGAATACTATCATCATCCAGAAATGGGTGGAGTGATCTGAGGGAACTGGATTTGCTGATACATTTTTTTCCCAATAAACTAATTCATCTTTATAATGTATTCGCTGAGCTCTCATGATCAGAAGCAACTCTGCATAATGCATTTCTTCAACACATAAAGGTCCCTGTTTGACATTTCTGTTTTTGCACATTTTTGCAAATCGAAGCAACCATGCTAAAGCATGTTTCATCCTGCACCAGTCTGAATAATGTTCCATGACCCTGTCTATAGGATTCATACTACCTATGAGCATTGCACATCCTAAATGAGTCTTTTCTGATCTCCATATCACCCAATAACAATTCCTCACTATTCTTGTATAGTTGCCATTCATCAGTTTTTTGTTGCCTCAAGAAGGTGGGTCCACTGAACCACAATTCGCTATCTAATTTACCAAACACCAGACCTCGACTAACAATGTCCGCAGGATTGTTTCTGCTTGACACATAATGCCACTGATAAGACTAACTCTATTTTCTATAAATATCTGGAATCGTTTGGTTTCGTTTATAATGTAAGCCAAAACTACTTTTGAATCTGACGAAAAGAACGTCCGATCAATTCTGATTTCCAATTCCTTTCTCAGGAGAGTGTTAACTCTGACTGACAAAGTGGTTGCTTGTAATTCCAGTCGTGGTATGGTACATTGTTCGAGAGGTGCAACTCTACTTTTGTTTATGATAAGCTGTGTAGGGATCTTTCCAAACTTGTTGACACGCCTGATATAGCTACAACAACCATAGGCTGACAGGCTTGCATCTGAAAAATGATATAATTCCAAATATGCCTCATCAAAACCCAGTGGTTTAATACGGTGCGGAATTTGCACTTGATTGAGAAACTCCAATGTTTCCAACCATTTGTTCCACTGCACACAAAGTCCCAAAGGAACTGGTTCATCCCAATCATACTTATAATGGGTAGCATCCTGAAAAATAATCTTGCCCAATAATATCTGGGGACCAACAAACCCAAGTGAGTCATACATCAATGACACAATGCTCAACATTTTCCTCCTCGTGACTATCTGATTTATCTCTACATTGACCTCAAAGGCAAAGGCATTGACATGATATTCCATTTTACACCAAATACCCTTCCTGGTGAATCTCTTCACCTCTTTTGCCCTGTGATTCTCTGGAATTTCTTCCAACAACTGACTATATTTGACAACAAATTTTATGAGATTGAAACCACCACTAGCTAAAACCAAGGGAACTTCATGCAGAATTATTCTAGCTTCATCTTTCTCTTCTATAGATTTCAATAAATTATCTACATAGAATGACTTGTCAATTGAATCAATTGCTAATGTACTGGCGTCTTCACATTCTGCAACAATCTGTTTAAGAGCATAGGTAGAACTAGCACCCTCCCCCCCAAAAAATGTGACGTCATGCGATAGTGAACAACCTCACCACCTTGATACCACAAAAATCTCAAAGCATCTCTATCTTCCAGTGGAATCTTGACTTGATGATACATAGATTCAATGTCAGCTAGAATGGAATAGTGATACTGTCTAAATCTCAACAATACATGCAAAAGTTTGCTAACTAGGTCAGGACCTTGTTTGCAACATTCATTGAGAGATTTGCCCTGATATTTTGTTGCACAATCAAATACAGTGCGCACTTTGCCAAGTTTCTTATCAGAAATAACTGCATGATGAGGAAGATACGATATATGTTTGATACCATGAATTTGCTCTGGAGGAACAAACCTCAGCATATCCATTGCTAACTAACTTCTTGATTTCTAAGCCATATCTTTGAATAAGATCTTGCCCTTTAAGTTTTCTGAATGTAGATTTTAGCCTGGATTTAGCTACTACATAATTATTTGGCAATGGTTCATTCCTATCTTTCCAGGGAATTGGTAACTGATAATGACCATCCACTTTCAAACACTCCCTATCTCATAATTCAATCACTGAATGATCATCTTGTGACCAACCAAATTCATTAATCCCCTCGTTTTCCAATTTCCATAATTTATATATGTCATTTGTAACTACCGGGGGCGAAATAGTAACAAAGTTAGATATGAATTGACAACTAGCCTTTTTAACCGGTGACTGACCATTGATACACCAACCAAAGATTGTTCTAACAGCAAAGGGTTCGCCTTTGTTACCCTTACATACCTCTAATGGTATAAAGGCTTCTGCATGATCTTGACCTAGTAATAGATCTACATGGCAAGAACTATCAAAATGTGGCAAGCCGATATCATGAAGATGTTCATATTTGCTCAAATCTATCCTTGTTGTTTTTGCTGGGATTTCATCAACTACATATACACCAGAAATCTCTAAACTATCATCATCTTCAGTACACAAAAATAAACTGACCATTTCTGACTTAGCAGATGTAGACTTGTTCAATGTATTCAAATGATATGACACAAATTCACCCTGCAAGTGCACTCGTTTTACAAAAGGAATTGCTTGATCCTGTATCAAGCAAGACAAACACTTTCGTACCACTATCCACTTTAATTTGTATAACTGGCATGTGTGTAACTGAATCAGTACTAGCAGATATATTAGCATTTGACACACTACTATCTTGACTTGGTGGATTTTCATTTACACAAATGTACATGGTGTGTTTTTTACCACAACCTACCACATTACAGATAAATTGTTTCTTACATGATTCTGTATTGTGACTAGATAAAAGGCAATTATGACACAATGTGCATTCTGTTACAAGGCCCAACCTGTCTTTAGGTGTCATTCTCCGAAACATTTGGCAATGCCACAATTGATGATGTTCATTACACAATACACATGCTGGCACTGAATGTGCATAAGTACCAGTATGATGTATATTGTCTCTGTGATAAGTAGCACTAATAGTCAAGCTTGTTGTAGTAGCAGTCTTTGATGCACGATTGTGATGTTTCTTTATCATTTTGCCATAGACAGAGTCATTCACATCTGATGCAGCTTTAGCAGTAAACTCTACCAGAAAATTGAACTTAAGGTAATCTTCCTTGGAACTTTTGTATTTAAGAGTATGTAAATAAAGTTGTAAACGGTTAACAATGTTCAAAATGTTAGATTGTGAATTCACTTCTTGAAGCATGTTTAGCTTTGTCAAAATCAACTCAGAATTTTTCAGATCATCCACTAGTTTCTGTAATTCTCGTGGTGTTTTCACTGGTTTACTTTGTTTCAAATTATTGAGGATTTCCTCAGTTACCAAGTGGGAATTGCCAAATCTATTCTCGAGAATAGCAAGTGCTTAATGATATCCTGCCTCACCAGCGATTAAAAGACAGCTCCTGATGGCATCTCTCACAGGACCTTGTGTATACTGAAGTAAACGTTTCAGTTTGAAATCATTATCAATACAAATTGAATCAACATTGAGTTGAAACGATTTAATAAATTGATGATACATGAGCGGATCACCCTTGAAGGTTTCCAACTCTACTTTTAGCATTTGTAAGTTTGTAAGCAACTCTTTGACTTCAACATGGGGTTTTTCAACCACACTTTGTACAGTTTTGGGCTTCATATCTTTGAATGCATTTTTTACCTTGTATAAAATTTTTTACATAGTCAGTTTGCACACTGTTGAAATAGTTTTCACTTTCATCAATTTCATCTTCATCTAGTGTTTCATGAAAAGTGTTATGAGCCTCAGAGAATCTTTTGAACAAGTGTTTTATTTTTTTTTCCTTGCTCGGCAAGAGCATTGAAAGCGTCTTCCACAATGCATTGTTTCACATAGTTTATTACAAATGTTAGGGCTCTCTTACACAGTGTCCTTTCTTTTTTGAGATCTGTCATTATAGAACTTATGCTATTCAGATGAATCACTGGTACAACTTCACTTTTTAAGTCCTTTCCAATGACTTGGAAGTCCTATGCAGAATTTTTTTCTACTGTTGCTGCTTTGTGTAGAAATGTAGGTGAACAGAGTCATAATCATCACTGGGATAAGAAAGATGAACAATGGTTTAAACTTTTGGAGCCATTTATTTTCTATTTGTACATTATATCGTGCAGGTGTACTGCATGTTTATACAAATGTATGGCAAGTGTATGGTAGACTACAAAATAAGAAAAATACAAAAATACGACAAACTTAAATACAAAAATTATTCGAACAGGGTTTTACTAATATTTGACTTCCCGATATACAACTTTCTTGAAACAAAGTTTGATTACAAAATACATTCAACATGTTTATTATGACTGACACACATGGGCGAAAAGTACTGAATGAGGAAAAAATGTTGGATACACCAAACACTTTCGCCCATGGATATACAATTATCTACACATCATTATATGTCTCAGGTTAATATAAGGAAAACAACTACATATATTTAAATTATCTTACAAAAACTTTGTCGGCTCATCATTCTAGAAGCAGCAGAAAATTGGTCTCACTGGTACAAAGCCATGTTTGCAGTAACATGAAATAACCAAAGAAGGAGAACATTCAGGGATGACAGTGTGTTTTCTAAGATATAGATGGACGTAAAAAGACCCCATCCATTTTTATGAAAACAAAACAACCTTGATCTCAGATACGATCCGGAAGTGACTCACTTCCGACAAGTTGTGAAAACTAATACTAAATAGTAATACAATAGACTTATCGTTGGAGATAACAGTCTTTCTCTCACCCTATATATATATATATATATATATATGGGTGTGGAAAGGAATGTGGAAGATGTGAGATGAAGTAGTAAGGGACGACCCCTGGATGTTGAACCTCAGGGAGTAGATGACAAAGGACTGAGATGTTTGGCAATTTCCTGTGCTTGAGAAAACCCATACATCTAAGCAAAAATAAGAACCTAAAAACACGTTGCTTTTGTTTGTGTCCCTGCACTCAATTTGTCCCTGATAAACCTTCCCTTCCACAACTCATATTCCTAACCACCACCCTCTATTACTCTTTGGATTACAGCACTACTCACCCAACTGCTGTAATTATGAGAAGGGAACTCGTGTATTTCATCCCTTACTTCTACTGCTCTCTCTCTCTCTCCCTGGAACCACATTGTTTTGCACTGTATCACAGTATCATCCATTACCTCCTTTTCCACAGAATGCTGCTTTCAGCCCTCTTCCCCTGTACACCCCACCGTTTTGCAACAGCAGCCCCCACCCACTATTCCCTCTGTCCATCTCCAACCATTTCCACTCCCATGTGCCTCACACCCCATTCCTAGCATCTCTCTTTCACATCATCCACCACACATTTTGCACCATCTTTACTTCCACCGATTACCCGCCTGATGCACAACTACTTCCTCCACCTTCCCCTCTAACAGAAACTCATGATTGACCATGGCTCCACAGTGTTCACCACTCACTGCATTTCTTGTTATCTATCTGCTGCTCACCTCTCACACTCCCACAAACTTATTTACCAACCTATACTGCTTCTCTTTTATTCACTGCCCCATCACATCTTCATCACCAACCTCTTTCTCTTTCATGTATCTCTCCTAGAGCAAGACGCTTGTCCTTTTATCATACTTTAATCTCTCATCACCTAGAAAGCCACCTCCCTCAATACTACACTGTCACTTTCAGTTGAAAGGTCTTGTTTTGTGAGTTACTTGGCCCTCACTATTGTCAGTGCTACATACAAAATGCCCAGTACTCTCTGTAAAGTGGCTGGTATTTGGAAGGGCATCCAGCCATATATATAGATACTGTATCAGAGCAGCCATTGGAGCTTGGTGCAGTTCTCTGACTTGCTAGCTTCTGAAGAACATCCAACCCTTTCTTGCCAGCATAGAAAATGGACATTAAATGATGATGATGATTATGATATGTCTGTTTGTCATTATTCAGTTTTATTTCAAGATTTCTTGCCAATAGAGAAAGAGCCAGTTTCAAACCTAGATCCAAGGCTCCTTTATTGGAATTTCAACATCAACAACAGGGTATGTATGTGTGTGTGTGTGCAGATTTGTATGTCTTTTCATGCATATACTTGCATACCTAGACATGCTCATATATACTTAAATGATAAATTTCTGGAAAGTTTTACAGATTTTTACAGTTCCTGTGATAGCTTAGATCTGTAGTCTTCAAATTAGCTTTCTCCTTTCTGGTTTTGAGAAGCCTAAATTCTCAAGATTGATATTTAGGCAATATGTTACATATCCCAGAGCACCAAAATTACAGGTATAAACCTGAACTTGTAATCTGGATAGAGTAACTGCAGATTTCTCAATAGTTCAGCGTAGATATTCTGTTTTCACTGATCTTCAGTTTTATGTTAACATCTGCTGGGTAGCTGATTTCCACAACTGTACAGTTTCTCTTCTCTGTCCCAAATTATTATATCAGGTCTATTGTGTTTACATTTTATTGAGGTTTTCACTGGGACATTCCATCAGTACTCCTTTTTATTATGAGTGGCTATGGCTTCCACCATACTGTGGATTCTTATTTTTTTGTCCTCAGAGTTATCCTTTCGACGGATCTCATTATACAGTGTCCTTGCTACAACATCATGTCTCACTGGTAGATAATTTTAATCTTAGGTCCTCCTGTGCCATGTGGTGCATTGGGTGGCAAGGTTTCTCCAACATGGTTGGTTGACTGTGGCGATTTCAGCTTCATCCCATGAAATGTCAATACCTTTGAGGTCATCAATGAAGGTGCTGTGCCAAGTCACTTTAGGTTGCCCTTGTTTTCTCTTGTTATGTGGTGCCTTCCACTGAATGGCGGTTTTTGCATGCCATGATGATGATAATCAGAGAACATGGCCTGCGAATCACAAGCGACGCTCAGTGACAACATCATGGCATGGACAGGTATCAGTTCAGCGATGTACCTCGTCATTGGTGATGTGGTCCTGGATGACATTCACAGTCTCTGCTGGAGGCATTGTAATTGAAATACATTGAGCCTTCGTGCAATCTTTGTCGGTATCTTCCATGTTTCCGCCACATATATTGCCAATACTGTTGAAGAGGTGCACTTTGGTCTTGGTAGAGATTGCCCTGCCTGCCCAGATGGGTTTGAGTCTTTGAAAGACAGCCAAGGCCTTCCCAATCTGGCAGGCAACGTCGCATTTGGTGTCTCCATCATTGACCACGATGCTGGCCAAATATGTGAACTCATCAACTTCCTTGATTTGGTGTTGTCCAATCATCAAGGGGATGTCATTGTTGTTCCTGTCGACACATCCAATCCTCATGATCTTCATCTTGTTTGCACTTATGCAGAGTCTGATCTTGGCTGCTTCCCATTCCAATCTCTCTGTCATTGTGTGAACGACATTCTTCATCAGTGTAATTTGGTAAAGTCAAGGTCAGTCAGGCGCCTCGATCCACACCACGGAATCCTAAATCTGTGTTGGTGCATCACCCCATGCATGACGAAGTCGATTGCCATAAGAAATAGGAAAGGGGATAGAATGCACTCTTGCTGTACACCGGTCTCAATGGTAAAGTAGTTGATGTAGCCTGTCTCCATCTGAACACAGCATCTAGACTCGCAATAAAGGCTCTGAAAGGCATTGACGAAGCACTCGGAAATGCCAAAGTCACAAGCGATGCACCACAATGAACTCTGGTAGATAATACTGTGATGATATTTTTGGACAACTGTTTATGATGTGAGTGGCATCTTTGGTGTTAATTCCAGAAAATCTACATCAGTTGTCACATTTTACTGCTTTTCCTGCATCTCTGTCCCTTTTGTGCATGAGATATTTGGTTGATATTTCCTGTTACTGGATTGCAAATGCATACCCTTAAAAATGGGAAGTAGTAATCCAGTTGTTGGTCAAGATAGACTGCTTTGATGATCAATGTTACTATCATCTCTAAGCTTTCTACTAACATATCCATGCATGGTCTTCTGCTCATATATGCTCATCCTTTAATCTGATGCTACATTGCAGTAGAGCCGTGTGACTTCTTTGGGCATGTATTTAAGATTATCAGACAAGGAATGCTGCTCAGGAAGCTGCCTTCCAAGTCTTATGATGTTTCAGCCTAATGTATGCAAAGTTTGTCAAAGGATGCACTTCGACACCTAGTGGTTAAAAGATGCTGCCAAAGGGATATGATACAACATTCAAAGGCATTTTGGATTGATGTTAAGCCTCTGCTGTCTTGTTTTCATTTTAGGTACAGGCAGTCTATATCACTGTTGATGTGGAAATTATGTGTGCCTGTTCATATCTTCCAGATTTTCACATCAATGGCTTGGATTTCATCAAGCATCCATTCAAGCAGCCCAAATGTTGGTATGAGTACTGGCATTGCTATCACATTGTGGTCCACTGTTTTATTGCATGCAGAGAGTTCTGCGGTTCAAATTTTCCTTATTCAGCTGTAATATTTTTTAGCGACACGTGTTTTGTTACAGGTGCCATTGTAAGATATGTTTTCATCTACCCCTATATACCTGTAACATTCCTTATCTGATATAGGAGGAACAGTCAAGTCATTGATGGAGATGTTGCTATATAACATTTATCGTGACCACACTCTAATCCTACATTCTTTGAGAATGTTGTAACCAGGTCAAGGCTTTTTTTCATCTTATGCATATTCTTTGCATCTAGTTTCAAGTCATCCACAAAGAAACAGTGTATAATTTTGGTATTTCTGTGTCCTTGTGAACTAGTGAGATATCTGTTATGTCATCAGTGACAATATATGATGTGTGTGTGTGTAACAGTATGTCACTGTATCAAATATAACCATATAACAATATAACAAGAGTTGGTTACCTTATAACCGTTTGCACAATAACACTCCAAATGCAGAATCAATAACGAGACTAACGCTCTCACAGTTCCACCTCAACTGTCTACTGGCTCATCTATTTATAGACTTGTCCAGTCCATTGACAGTCATATGCGGGTGTGTCAATTCACTCCACATCTCCCCTTTAAACTATACACTTCCTGTAGAGTGTGGGTGAACACATTTATTTTTAAAAATTTAATTTCTCCCCCACATTTAAAAGACAAATCAACTCCGAACAGAATTCAATACTTTTTCCTCTTTGAGCCAACCATTAAATGCTCTGGAAACTTCCTCCTTCTAATACTACTCCGAATAGATGTGTCAGTTTCATCTGGTAATAATACTTCGAACATAGTGTACATAAAATCCATTGGTTCTTCAATTCTTTTATTATTATTCTCAGTGTATCTTTTTCTCAACTGGTTTGCATGTCTTTTGAAATCAATCCCTTGTCCTTTTGCCTTTTTTACCATTTAGATCATTTTCCTAATCCTATTTCAAATAATACCATCCTCCCATGATTGTTTCCCATATCTGTATATTTTAAAAAGCACTTTTTCGCCTACTTTAAAACTTTTCGTTGTAGTGCTTTTGTCGTTATTGTTATTTCAAGTCTTTTTTCTTTGTTGAATAGGGGCTTAGTCTTTCTCGTGAACATTTGTTCTAGATTTACTAGATGGTGCATTTGGGTTTGGAGTAACTCTATATACCCTATATACCCTTAGAAATTTTATTAATGCCAGGTCATAAATCCTTCTGTGGTTCACTTTTCTTAGTGCCCTCTTGAAAGTGTTCACGAACCGTTCCACCTGACCATTTGACCATGGGTGATATGGTGGCATGGATACATGATCAGTTTGGAACATCTGGCAGGCATCTCTGAATTGAGATCCTGTAAACTGTGTCCCATTATCGCAGTTGTCCCATTACTATGGTATCCAGTATACCATATCGAGCAAATATTTCATGGAGGAAATCAATTATTGTAGATACATAGGATATCTACATTTACTTCTGGCCATTTTGTGTAACTATCCACTACTACAAGAAAATAGTTTCCATATATTGGGCCAGTGAAGTCTATGTGAAGCCTGGACCATGGTGTCTCAGTCTATGACTATAGTTGATGTCTTACAATAGGTGATTTTGTTGTCAGCCTCTGCAGGATCTGCAATATCTTTATCCATCTTCAGACATTGCACATAGCTTCTCATGCACAACATTCCTGGATGTCCAACATGAAAATCTTTCAGAATTCTTTTTTGCAGTGGAAATGGTACAACAATCCTCTGTGCATACATTAGAATGTTGTCTCATGCAGAATATGAGTTTGAATTTAAATTTTCAGTCCGGCATATATTTACTTTATTTTCTTTCAAAGAATCCAAAAATGATGCATACAGGAAACATAATAAAAACTTATACAGTGTATCCAGCATATATTTACTTCATTTTTTTCATAGTCATCTTTCAGTGCTTTGGCTTTAATTTCTTCTAAGGTTACAGGCAATTCATTAATCACATAACACAAAATGCTTTTTATCTCCATTTCAGTTTTAATGGTACAATTACACTTTCTTTGAATGGTTCAACAGTTTTAGGTATTAACCTAGATAACCTGCCTGGGTGGCTTAACTTTTTTGAGAGGAGTATTCCATTTTGAAATTGTAGTTCAACAAAATGGTTCCTCATCTCTGCAATCTATTGGCAGTATGTGCTGGGATGGCCTTCTTAGAGCCAAATATTGTCAATAACGGGCAATGATTGGTTTGCAGACAAAACCTTCTGCCATGCATGAATTTATGGAACTTTTTTACAGCATAAATAATTGCCAAAGATTCCTTAGTCAATCTAGCTGTAATTCCTCTCAGCAGGCAATAGTGTACGTGATGCATGTGCTACAGGTTTTGTATTACCATCTTCATACTTACGCAAAATTACCACTCTGATGCCATATTCACTGGCATTTGCTACTATAATTTCCCTTTTCATGTGCCACTGGCACGTGAAAAGACATTCGAGCGAGATCGTTGCCAGTGCCGATGGACTGGCTCCTGTGCAGGTGGCATGTAAAATACACCATTTCGAGCGTGGCCATCGCCAGTACCGCCTGACTGGCCCTTGTGCCAGTGGCACGTAAAAGCACCCACTACATTCTCGGAGTGGTTGGCATTAGGAAGGGCATCCAGCTGTAGAAACTCTGCCAAATCAGATTGGAGCCTGGTGTCACCTCCTGGTCCACCAGTCCTCAGTCAAATCATCCAACCCATGCTAGCATGGAAAGCGGACGTTAAACGACGATGATGATGATCATAGTGTGCTAAAGATATCTCAGAAGTTAGTAAATCTTAACTGTTTGAAGGCTTCTTGGCATTTTTGTGTCCAATTCCATTTTATTCCTTTCTTTAGCAGGTAATTTAACCCTTTTGTTACCATATTTCTGTTGAGGTGCTCTGTGTCTCTTTCAATTAATTTTAAATGTTACAAAGAATTTAGTAAACTAACTTAGTTATCATTAAGCTAGTGTTAGGAGTATAAATTGTGACTAAAATTTGGTGGAAGATTTTAATTCAGAACTTTTGAAACAAAGACATTTGTACTACAGAGCCAGAGGTGGTTTCAGGCACGTTGGCATCAAAGGGTTAATGGTGCATGCAAGTTATGAAAATTAGAGATGTAAATCTGGTAATAATTCACCAAACCCAAAAACGTTTGTAATGTTGCCACATTCTTTGGCAGGGGCATATTTTTACTTGCTGATGCCCTAAAAGGATCTGGACGCAAACCCTTTCTATCTATGAATTGCCTTAAATATCTAATTTTAGGCAAAAAGAAATCACACTTATCTGTTCTCAGTTTGAACCTGTATTCACTCAGTTATTTAAATACCATTTTCACATGTTGTACATACAGACTTCTTGATTCACTCTTAATCAATGTCATCGAGATATGCAATTGCAAATTCATAGTCCGTTAACATTACATCCATAATCTGTTGGAAGATTGCTGGTATGACTTTTATGCCAAACGGTAACCTGTTGTATTTATGCAGTCCTTTATTTGTGTTCATTGTTAGGTACTTAGAGCATTCATTATCTACTTTAATTTATAGATATATATATATTAGAGAAACCCAATTTAAAAAATATCTTGCCACTATTTAATTTTGTAAATGTGTCCTCTGGAGTAGGTAGCAGATAGTTGAACATTTGTTTAACCTAGTGGAAAAATCAGCACACACTCTGATTTTATTCTTTTTCTTAACGTATACAGTTAGTGATGCTCATTGAGAATATTTTACTTTTTGAACAGCTCCAATTTTTTCTAGTATCTTTAAGTTTATCTGTTCTAATGCTGTGTATGACGGCACATTTCTTTTTGGTTTAAAAATTGGTACTGCATTCTCTGTTATCTCAAATTTTGCTTTTGTTTACAAATATGCACCTAGTTCATCTGAAAACACATCTGGGAATTTTTTCTTTAATTCTTTTTGCAATTTGTCCAAGCTGGTGTTAAAACTTGTGCCTGTACCTATTACATTTTTGCAATAGTGGCTAATGAGTAAATCCCAGAGATCAAATTTCTCCATCCAATTCATTCCAAATAAATTATTGGTATTATTTAGTACATAAGCCTTTGCTCTTATTGTTCTACCTCAGAAAGTCACATTGCAATTGAATTCACCTCTAAACAGTAATTTTCTTCCTGAAACATCTCTTGCAGCTTTTGTATTTTTACTTAGTACCAGTTTACACTCCATGTTTTGTTATTTAATATGGTTATATCACTGCCAGTATTAAGCTGTAATCTGACTTTTGTTCCATTTATTTAAAAACTATGTGTTTTGTGATCCTGTGTTTCCTATATGCATAATTTTTGGATTCTTTTCTTATTTTTGTGCAACAATGAGAACTTTTGTAACCTTGAAAACCACACCTGAAACATTTAAGTTTTTTGAATGGACAGTTATAACGGTCATGTATTTGACCACATCTTGTGCATGGATCCACTTTGCACTTTCTAATGTTTTTCTTTGACCTTATAGCCTGTATGTTTGATATATCGCATTCCTGTTTAAGATTTATTATCCATTGGCAGTCTTCTGATATCTGTTGAAGAGTGATATCATAGTTCAATATCCTTATGCGAATTTCTGAATCCTATTGTGCTGTTAGTCCTTGAATGAATTATCAGGAACTTAAACATATCCATTGATAGTTCATTTAACTCGAACTTTTCACACTCACGGTTTACTATTCTGGCATATATTATGAAATCATTCTCTACATTTTTTTGTCAAATTTAAACTGGACCATTTTGTGTTGAACAAAGATCTTTTTTCACTAAAAAGTTTTGATAGTGTGCTTATTGTATCTTCAAATCGTAATTCTCCAGATTTTGGGAGTAGTATATAATTAATATACTTTTCATGTTTCACTAGTGCTAATTTTCTTAGCAAAAGCTAGTCTTCTGGTCTTCTTCCCAGTCTGAATATGCTTTAATATTTCCTCAAACTGACTATAATAAGCAGCAAATGTGACACCTTTGTCTGGATTATATCTAAATTTGTTGATAGAGCTTGCCAATGAATCTGGTGTAAATGCATTTGTAGCATTTTTCATTTCCTTGAGGAGAACATGTAAAACCCTGTGTTGCTGTTTTTGCAACTCTATCATGGTTGATTATAATTCTTCCATGATAAACAAGATGAATTTTTTGTTCTCATAAACAAAAAATGTACAATTCACAATAATTCAAGTGAGCCTCAAACACTTCTCATCACCGATTGTTATATCGTCATTGATGATATATGATGTGTGTGTGTAACAATATATCACAATACCAAATATAACTGTATAATAAAAAACAGTGTAACAAGAATTGGTTACCTTATTATAACCGTTTGCACAATAACACTCCAACGCAGAATCAATTACGAGACTAATGCTCTCACATTTCGACCTTAAATCTTTACTGGCTCATCTATTTATAGACTCGCCTGGTCCACTGATAGTCATGTGCAGGGGTGTCAGTTTGCTCTACAACAATATCCTTCAGACTGTAAAGTAACTTTGTCATTACTAAACTAGTATTTGGAACATAAATTGACTTGAAATTGTGATGGAAGATTTTAATTTAGCTCACTTTACAACAGAAAATTTATATTATTGAACCAGAGACTGTCTCAGGTAGAATGAAATCAAAAGGACTGACATCAAGTCAATTTGATCAAGTAGACTGATGACTTAAGGTAATCATCCTGAAATTTTTCTGACATACTGTAATTTGGACAAGACTACCCAGTGTGTCCTTATATGGGACATGTCATTGCCCATTTAACAAATCATACTATTTATAATGTTATACAAATTTTGGTTCCTTATAATGTGGTGCTGTGGCAAGCTAGTTGTTATTTATGATGTGTTATAATATCTTGTCTTTTCATATCCTCTAAGAAAATGCAACCTCAAGCATGCTTCTGATGTGAACTCTTTCAAAGAAAGCAGTTTAGTAAGTATCATTTATTGAGTTCCATCTTTTAAGTACCATTTTTGATTAGGATTTATTGAATATCATTTTGTGAATATTCTACTTTGTTAAATTATATATTCAGGGTTTTAGTAATTGTTATGCCCTCTTCTTTGTGGTATCTTGAAAAGCAAAAATAAATTGTAACAATTTAATGAAAATCCACAATATAGTTGTTTCCTATTGTTTTGTTTTATTTTTAACTTTAAAAAAAAATTTAACCAATGTTTCTGGTTATTTTTTTTTTTATCTTTTCACTGTCAAACTGTTTTGTATTCTTAAAATATTGCAAATAATTACAATAATTGATAAAAATATTTTTTATATTTTTAGTATTGCATTTATTTTAAATTAATATTTTGCAACCATCTGAAATATAAGCTTTTGTTGTTGGCTTTCTCAATTTAAACTCAATCAACAATTGATTAAATATCAATAATACTCTGCAAAGTATATTGTTAAATAAGTACTCATTTGTATTTAATTAGATTTAAATAATAGGAATGTTTTGTATTTTATTTATTCATTTTATTGTATTTTTATTTTGATGAAATGTAACATTTTAACTTCACTGAGATTTAAATGAAAAAAGGAAACGTTCTTTGATATTTTTCATCAAAATAATGAATATTTGCAGAATGAACTGTATGATGATGATAAACTATGGAGGAGACAACCTGACACTTTACAACAAACATGTGTTAAAATGCATAACTTATTAGATGATGCTTTCCAGCTAATTAGTATGAATTTGCCACAGCAAAACTTGTAAGTTGATTTTTGTGAAATCGTTAATCATATAACACACAAATCATGTGGTAACTCTTTCATTTTAAAAAAGAAAGGAAAATAACTTTATTCCAAATTAATTGTGTTTGTATTATGCAGATAGCAACTTGTTTCCCCATATATTTTTCTTCACTGGTTATATTGTATACTTTTTGAAGTGCAAGAAATATTTGAATTATAATAAATAAAAAGGGTGTAAAGGTAGAGCTCTGGTAAGTACTATGTAAGTACTCTGCTGTTGCTGCTATACAAACAAAAAAAACGAAGCTGTTCCACTGATTAGCAAGGATTTACTCACCAACAACACTTGACCACTGGTATACCTTACAGTGCTTCTTTTATCACTGCTATTACAATACTCTCTTTGTCTTCTCTCTATCACACACATCTATCTCTCTTTCCATTGCCCTACCTACTGTATCATACCTGTTATCAAATCCTACCTTCTACTTGTATCTCACCTCCTATTCTGCCTCACTTCAAAGATCAAGAGTCATAGATTCTAATTAGGTTAAGAAAGAGACTGGCATGAAATGTAAGTTAATCTATTAAAACACAATTTTCAGTGAAGATATTTGTTTGATACAAAGTTGCAGTAGTTGGGAAATGATGGCAAGGTGTGTGATATCATCTACATAAGATACGGTGTATTTAGCAGGGACATATCAATGTGGTACTTTATTTAGAATGTTATAAAGATTAAATATGATATACTACTTCAGGTATTAGACTGTGACCATGCTGGGGCACTGCCTTGAAGAATTTTTAGTTAAATGAATTGACCCCAGTACTTATTTTTTTAAAAGCCTGATACTTATTCTATTGATCTCTTTGCTAAACTGCTAAGTTACGGAGATGTAAACACACCAGCACCGGCTGTGAAGCAGTAGTGGGACACGCACGCACGCAAGCATGCACACGCGCGCGCGCGCGCGCACACACACACACACACACACACACACACAC
>NC_068985.1:62632974-62633262 GCF_001194135.2 Octopus bimaculoides | reverse complement strand
CTACTCCATTCCTTAACTCTTCTATTCTTATTTGCACACCCGGCAACCCTGGTTACCTATACAAAGAACTTTTTTCAGTTTATTATACTTCAATACATTAAAAAATCCACAACCTTCCTTCTCAACAAACCACTATTGTCCCTGAAAGTTGTTTTTTATATTTACTACAGATTGCTTGAAGTCAACTTTTTTCCTACATCTCAATCCATGGATCTTATATTTATATGTAGTGGACTCATACATATCTTATATTTACACACACACACACATATATATATATATATATAT
>NC_068985.1:62627358-62632964 GCF_001194135.2 Octopus bimaculoides | reverse complement strand
TATATATGTGTGTGTGTGTATGTATGTATGTGTGTGTGTCTGTGTTTGTTCCCCACCATCACTTCACAACTGGTGTTAGTGTGCTTACATTCCTGTAACTTAGCAGTTCGTCTAAAGAGATTGATAGGAAAAGTACCATGTCTAAAGAAAAAAAGTACTGGGGTTGATTCATCAAACTAAAAACTCTTCAAAGTGGTGCCCCAGCATGACTGCAGTCTAATGATTGAAACAAGTAAAAGATAAAAGAAAATGGTGAATGTAACAATTCCATTAATCTTTAGGTGTTTTTGATGAAGGTCTATCATTCTGTCAGACACTGAGTTCTTGGAGTTTCTGGATTTCCTTATTTCTGGTGTCTGATGGAAGGCAAGGATTTAGTTTGTGTCCAAGGTGTATGGTGTGAATCTCATATTTTATTTTCCTGGGAATTTGGTGGCTAGTTTTGGAAATGTTTGAAAATTTTCTGTTAAATTGGATGCTTGTTCTGTGATGTTGTAACAACAAGGGGCAACAAAAATATCAATTATTTGCAACCTTTTATACATTTCAATCACCTCATTACACCACCATCACATCACATTACATTATCATACCACACTACATTACTATCACATTTTATATGGAAGTGTAATGTGAAATGGTGTCAAGGTTTAATGATTGTATCTATAAGAATGTTGAACATCAAAGGTGAGAGTATGGAGGTGAAAGTTGATAAATGACCATTGTATAAAAACTATATCTAATACTGAATAACACAGTACTCTTCCTAATGTTGAATACTGATGTAGTCTACCTAATATTGATTACTCTTGTACTCTGCCTTATATTAATACTGAATATTGAAGTACACTGTCATCTAATTAATGCTGGATACTAAAGTACTGCCCCATTTATGAACATGCACTCTACAAAAATTATTCTTTTTTGAGTCAATAATCTCTCTCATATATTTTGTTTACTTTTATTTAGAAAGAATATATCTTCTGGCGATCAGTCTAATTTCCCAAGAAGAAATATTAATGAGAAGCAAATGTATCAACACCATAAAAAGTCAATTGCAGAACAAGTTTTAATTAATAGGTAATTATCGTTATTATCATTGAGTGAGAGAGTAGCACATGCAATCAAAGTGACACTGGTGTACAAATATACAAAGTCCAATATACCCATCATGACTACCTGTCTGATAAGGGTACATTAGGCACATGCATCACAACCATATAAGTGCGACATGGTGATTTCATATCAAGATAAACAGCACATGGCCTTGCAGGTAGGTTCAGTTAGAATTTTCTTCAGGTTGAGTAGCCCATCCTGCTCAAAAGGTCCCTGAATAAGGTTTGTTTAAGGATGATGAACAAAACACCCATATTACCAGAGGCGAATTATTCAAACCCCAAAGAATTCCTCTCAACACACGGCTATGATGCTACCCCACCACTTCTGCTTGTGATTGGAGATGCTCATAGTGTCAGCCACTAAGGGACATGCTCAACTTGTCATGGTCAAACAACCGACAAGCAAATCTGTGGTATTGAGAATAATATTTGCTGTAGCCCATCTTTTATACCAAGACAAAACAATGTACATGATAACACTTCCAATCAGTTTAGACCAAATGCCATGAGAGCCACTACCTGGTACTGCATAAGGTTCCAGACCTTGCTTCCACACCTGAAATTTCTCTTGTTCTGGTAGTAATTCAGCTATGAGAACAAGGTCATCAGCACAGAGGAGCTCCCAAGGGTAGCTAGTCTTAAATTCATCTGTTATGGCCTGGAGAACTGATAAACAAGAGGGGGCCTGAGAACTGATTTTTCATGAACTCCAACATGTACACTAAATTCATTGCTATATTCATTGTCGACTTGCATCTTATTGACAACATCCCTGTACATGGCTTGTACAGCTCCCACCAACCACTCATCTATTCCTAGTTTCTGCATTGACCAGATAAGGGAGTAGTGTTACCTTGTCAAAGGCTTTCTCTTTGTTGGCAAAAGCCAAGTACAGAGGTTTATTTTTGGCTAAAGCAAATATCACCATGGGTGATATCCAGACTTTAGTGGGGAAGAGAAACCACTGGATTTGGTTAAAAAGAGATGATGAGCAATGGTTAGAAGAATATTGACCTAATAACCAGTTGATGTAGCAAGCAGGGCCTCATTTCAGTGAGATGGTGCTGGTGTGCAATGATGCTGTTGAGAGGAAGGCCCCCCAAAATGGCATGCATTCTCTTCTGATGACCCCATAAACTTGCTTGCATCTAATATGCAGAACTTTCAATTGGTAGCACTTGCATCTACAATTTGTTTGCTAAAAATCTTCTGCAGTTACCTTACCAGGAAGATGGCATCAGTAGTGCTTTTCCCTGGTGCAAAACCAAACTGCATCTCATCTAGATTAACTCTCTTCCTAATTAGTTGAGCTATGACCCTCTCTGTAATTTTCATCACCTGGTCCAGCTATTTGATACCTCTGTAATTATTTTTGTCTAAGGCATCACCTTTACCCTTGTTACAGTTCACTATAATGCACACCAGTTGTTGGGTTTGACTCCTTCATGGAGAACCTTATTAACTATATGGGTGACTAGGCTATATCTTACTCTGTCAAATATTTTAAGTATTTTAGCCATGATTCATGATGGACTGGGAGCTTTTCCAGTCTTTTTAGGCCTATTTCTTTACTCTAATTGCTCTGTCTACTATACTGTTCCATGATCAGGTCATCTTAGGTCTGGTTGGGACTTTGCACAAGCCACAAATTTGGTCAGTGGTCCTCATTAAATTGTTCTGTACAAACCTCCATTTGTCTCTATGTTATATGTTACTATCTCCTCCCTCTCACCAAATGCTTCAGTTAGAATCTCTCTAAATCGTAGAGGATCTTTAAGCTTCCAGATGTTTCTTTTCTAGACTGGTTTGCTTTTTGGCATCCTTTTAGCCTGGTGTGTGAAGTCACTAATGACTAACCTTATGTTCAGGAGTGCACTCTTCACTTGGGAAGATCTTTGCATTTATAAGCAACCATTTTTCTCACTTTCTGGTGAGAATGTAATCAATCTGTCTTGTATGGCTATCTGACTGCTAGATGAACTGGTAACTGGCTAGTTTCCTGAAGTCAGTATTGCAGATCATAAGGTCATTTACATTGCAGAACTGCAGCAGCCTAGTTCCCTCCTCATTGTGGGAACTGACTCCATGCACTCTATGGGAGCCACCTGGATGCTGCCCAGCATGCTCATTGAAGTTACCAACTACAAAGAGAAGGTCAGTGTCATTTGTTGATGAGGTAATCTGCAAAAGGGTGTTATAAAATCGATCTTTCTGTTCATTTGGCAACCCTGGTTGAGGAGCATAGGGCATAAATAATAGTTACTGTTCTACTTTGCAATACTCGTCTAAGCTTAAGTATGCTATCACAATCCCTGATTACTTTGATCACCTTATTAACCTATTTCTCAGCAAGAAGTATGCCCACACCACCAACTGCATCACTATTTCCTGCCAAGAAGATTTTGTACTTATGTTTTTTGATTGTGAAGAACCTAGCTGAAGCTGCTCTTCATCTTACTTCTTGAATACAACACATGTCTACACACCTTCATTCCAGCATCTCAACAATCTCACCAGATCTACCTTTTAATGTGCCCACGTTGAGTGTGCCAACTCTAAGGGTGCGGAAGGGTGGATAAGGGTGATGAAGGGGTGGCAAGAGGGAGCAGAGGGATGGAGGACAGCATTCTGCATCTGAAAAGAAGGTTTGCATGGACATTTGCAAGATATATTATATAAGTTCATATAAGTTTCACTTTGCATTTAATTTACTGTCATTCACATTAGCCACATATACCAGAAGAAGATGGAGTGGTATAATCCATTGCTTACATAAAGATAAAATAGTACTGGTTATTAACCAGTTGGCAAGTACACTTGTCATTTGTCCATTTCCTATGCAAGCAAGCTAGTTGTGCCTTTTAATATCATAGTACTGTTGCTGCTAGTAAACTGATGTGAGCTGGAGGGAGGGGGTTTCCTGTAGAGAAGAAAGGTTTCAAGTGAAAGACTTTTGATATAGGCAGTGATGGTGGGATGGGAGCATGCACCAAGACTAACCAAGCCACATGGCTATCCCATAGCAGAAACATTGTAATACAGGAGACCAGATAAACTATTCAACAAGCTAAAACAATGCAACTTCTAAAACGAAACTTTTAAGATGACGCAGAAATAAACAACAAAATAGCTTGAGAGAAGAAGGTATAGATATATACATAAACATATATGTATGTATGCATATATATATATATATATATGTACATATACATACATACATATATACATACATATGTATATATATATATTGATAGAAAGGACAACACAAGAAAGAAAGAGACCTCGATATTATGTAAATAGAGGAATTTATCTGTAAAAATATGTGACACTTATTCGGTAGCCATGATAAAACTCTGAGTTTCGGATGCCGGGGTGGGAACCCACGCCGCCATCTCTTCAGTTATCCGGCCTTTGAAAATTCCTGTGAAAAATGACCGTTAAACAAAAACAAATTACTGTGTTGTTGACCGTTATTAAGACAAAAGAGCTATGGACTGCTAAGTAAAGGGAAGGAGTAAAGGTAAGGGAGTAGAAAAGTCTATAGTGTTCGCGTAAGTGCACCAATCCGTACATTTGCCTATATGTATATACTCAACCACGCTCGCTTGAAAACACACATTCTCACCCACATACTCGCCAAAAACTATATATATATATACATATACATATATATACCCGCATACACACCCACACACACCCACGCTCAACACCCTCGCACCCATACACACGCATGCAAAAAAAAAATCACAGGTCTAAAAGCAAAATAGAGAAGAAAGTGTGAAAATGCTATAAGGTTAAAACGTGTCTATATGCGCATATTTTTGCATGCACACACACATCTATATACGCACGTACCCACACACATGCACACATTCACAAGTGCGCACATAAGGTTCCATGTACGTGTCTATAGACGCACAGGAAAAAAGTGGGGTGGAGGGGAGAATACAGAAAAAATATATGTGGAAAATATACAAAACATTATAAATATGTAAAAAAATATTAAAAGTATATAAGAAAACTAAGTAAAAAGTATAGAGAGATAAAAAGCTTATACATAGGCACAATGTAGAAAGCAAGTCCCATCAGTAAACTCAGGTGGACCAAAAACGTAGCAAATATTTAGCCACATGTGGACATGATCCGAAAAGTTCAGTTCTTGAATTTAGACATGTGGTGGGGTCTAAGCTGCCTTTCCAGATGAACCATTTGAATTTGATGGACATATAGCAGTACACAAGCTAACTCAAGAAATCTCTTGTGAAGCTTTTTATTGATGTACCTGAAGAGACCTAGAACGGGTCGAAGTGTGTTGTACCCAATAAAGTCTATTACACATTCCATCTCCTATTTTATTAATACTGTTACCCCAACCACCACTATGAAGTTCCTGCAGTAAATCTATGGATTACAACAGGTAATTGAAACTGTGCCGGTGCTTTACTCATTATTCATTTATACATTTTGTACAATTTCTCCATTATATAT
>NC_068985.1:62614476-62627180 GCF_001194135.2 Octopus bimaculoides | reverse complement strand
TATATATATATATATATATATATATATGTATGTGTGTGTGTGTGTGTTGTGAAGATCACTAGTCAATAGAATTCAAAGTTCTGGAACTTGCGAGAATATTCACAAGGTGTCTCGATTTTTGGTTTACGTTATTACTACAGTCTTGAGTTTTACAGTTGGAATAAACAGACTTCACACCTATCTGGAATACCACTGTGTTTTCTTCTTTGTGAGTAAATGAGAGAAGTATATTGAACCACAAACACACTTATCTGTATTATTGCTCTATTCTTTGTAAATAAACTAGAGAAATATAACAAATTGGCATCGCCAATAGGATACTGTTGTCATTTTTGTGAAGTGGATTCTTATGAAAGGATAAGAAAGACTATTCTTGTAGAGTGGACTTTTTACTTCGACACTCAGATATAATTATTTGAAAGGTAAACAACCAGTTTTGCTCAAAAGCTTCAATTTAGATAAAACAATAATTCAACTATTTTTACATTGGTAACAATGGCAAAACAAAGTGGTGAGCTGATAAAGTTACTCAACTTCAGAGGGAACAAATGGAGGTATAGACGCAACAGCACAGAGAAGATATGGAAGCTTTGAGAAGGCTGATTCAAGTTCAAATTTCTGAAAAAGATTCCAGTCCAAGTTTTCGTATTTCAGCTTCTACTGCTATCCCACCATTTGTTGCTTTTGATTCAGCATCTGAATTGTGGCCTGATTATTGGTCAAGATTCTGCACCTTTATGATAGCAAACGCTGTGCCTGACCAGCACAAGGCTCAAATGTTTTTTGACAAATCAAACTGTTGCCATTTATAAACAACTGGCGAATTTGGCTAATCAATAGAGTCCACCAAAGGATATTAATGAGCTGACAATGGAGGAAATTGCCAGCTTTATGAAGAAACAATTTAACCCAGAACATTTCATTGTGCGAGAACGTTTCAAGTTATGGAGTGACATGCAACAGAAGCCAGGTGAAACTCTTCAGGACACTGCTACCTGTGACTTTCCTTCTATCACAAACCCTCAAGATGAAGCTCTTAGACAGAGATTCATATGTCATGTCAGCAATAAAGCTGTCTTAAGGGCTCTTTTTAAGATCAAGGACACAGAGCTGGACTTTGCCCAAGTCGCAACTGAGTCCAAAGACGCAGTAAAGATTGCCAAAGAAACTGTTTACAATTCCAAGACCAGGCCTGTCAACAAGGTCAAGTAAACCCAGAATGAATAAACCACCAGCAATCTAATTCCACAGATCTTGAGTTGAAGTGTTACAGATGTGGAAAGGCCCATAAAGTGACAAACTGCTCCTACAAAGAAATCAAATGCCACTTTTGTGACAAGAAAGAACATTTGGAAGCTGTTTGTAAGAAAAAGCAATGGGAACATCGTTCCAAACCTGCGAAGAGAATCACAAAAGCAGAGCTTGTCAAAGTAATCCCAAGTAAATTTCCTGATGTTGTGCCAATAACTATCCAGGACCGACAGTTCGTGATGGAACTTGACACTGCAACTACTGGAAATTTCGTTTCTTTGCTGATCTGGAAACAACTAGGGAAACTGAAGCTGGATGATGTCGGACATTGCTACAAGTCTGCCAGCAAGCATGACCTGCCTGTGCTGGGAACTTTCATGGCTGAAACCAAGGATTCAATGACTGGTAAACAAAGCACAATTTCTTACATTGTCACCAAGATCCTTGACCTGAACTTGCTGGGATGAAACACTATCCAGACACTAGGAATTTCTGTAGACAATACTCTTGGACTGAAATGCATAGGGAGTTAAGACAAGTAAGCGTACAAAAACATCACATCCTAAATCCTCTAACGAGCTTTATACTTCCCTGCAACGACATTGTCACAATCTCTTAAGGATTTCAAACTGGAAGTAAAATGCAAGTCTGATGCCAAGCTGTTTTTTCACAAGGCATGACTGGTTCCATTCACTCATTGTGCTGACCTGGCCAAATATTACGAAGAAGGTATCGCAAAGGAGTCTGGAAGCAAGTCCAGTTCAATGAATACAGAACACCAGTGGTACCGATTTGCAGAGCACATAATCTGGGCACTCTGAAGCCCAAGTTACGGATTTGTGATGTCTACTCAGTTGGCATCAACAATCAGCTTGAACACCATCATCCAATGCCACTCCCAGAGGTACTGATGAAAAAGCTGGGAGGTGGATACGGTTATACAAAGATTGACCTTGCTGATGTCTGCAACCAGATCAAACAGGTACCAGAGAGTCAACGAAAGCTAGCTCTCAGCACTCTCCGTGGAGTACTCCTGCAACAACAACTCCCATTTGGAATCAAATCAGTGCTTAGTTACTTCCAGGAGATTATGGAAAATCTGACCAGTGATCTGTCTGGAGTTGCTGTTTTCCAAGATGATATGCTTGTTAGCAAGAAAGACACAAATGATCACTTGAGCAACCTGAGGCATTTGCTCTCTCATCTGAACGACAAAGGACTCAGATGTCACCATGAAAAGTGCTTGTTCACACAAACCAATGTGGAATATCTTGTCCACACCTTAATAGTCGAAGGAATTGGGAAGGGATCCAAGGTTGAGGCAGTCATGAAGATGCCACCCCCTATAGATGTCTCTAGCTTAAAGTCTTTCTTGGGTTTGGTTCAGTTCTACAGGAAGTTTATCCCAAACCTGGCCACTATGGTTGAGCCACTTTACCATTTAACCAAGAAGGCAACTCCTTGGAAGTGAAGAGATGAGTAGCAAAGAGTGTTTAAACAGTTGAAAAGCTTACTATCCTCAGATCAAGTCCTTGTACATTTCAAACCCAGACAAGCCTCTCGGACTGGCTTGTGACGCATCCAACATCAGAATTGGAACTGTCTTGTTTCATTGCTATCTGGATGGAAGTGAGCGCCCATTTGCCAATGTGTCCAAGACTTTCACGTTTGCATAAAGAAACTACAGCCAAATCCACAAGGAAGCCCTATCCATTATCTTTGGCTTGCGGAAATACTACCAGTATCTGTACTGATGTCAGTTCATCTGGTGACTGATCATAAACCACTGACAACACTATTTGGCCCGAAGAAAGGGACACCACTTCTTTCAGCCAACTGACTAGCTCGGTGGGCTTTGTGGCTGAACCAGTTTGACTACACAATTGAGTACTAGAAAACAGTGGATCATGACAATGCAGATGTTCTTAGTCACTTAACATTTGGAAATGACAACAACTTCAACAAGGGGGAAAGTGGTTAAGACATGGACATGGTGTGTACCATTGGAGTTCTCAGTCTTCAAGTCAAACCTTTAGATGGAAACATCCTCTGTTTCCATCTAAACTTCCCATCTCTGTCTGGGAAAGATCTAGCGATAACTACAGTGCTGCACTATGTCTATGAAGGGTGGCCAATGAAGCACACTGAGATGAAGTTGAAAAGTTTCAGAAGTTGTTGGATTCACTCAGTATCTACCATGGATGCCTCATCCATGGATCAAGAGTTTTGTTTCCATAGAACCTACAGTCCAATATCCTAGATCTACTGCATATCGGACACTTCGGCATGGAACATATGAAGCAATTAGCAAGAACCACTGTCTACTGGCCCGGTATTGATGCAGCTATTGAAGTAGCTAGTCGACGATGTGACTCGTGTGGCAAACATCAAAACAAGCCATCCAAGCCTTCAGTTCACCCATGGATGCTACCAGAGAAGCCATGGAGCTGTTTACACATGGATCATGCCATCAACTTCATGGGTACAAACTGGCTGGTGATCACTGACGCCTTCTCACGATATCCATGTGTTCATCCAATGTCATCCACATCCACTTGAGCCACTCTAGATCTGCTAAAAGAGGACTTCACTAACTTCAGATATCCTCACACGCTGGTCACAGATAATGCATCAACTTTCCTTTCTGAAGAATTTCAGAGCTGATGCAAAGAACGTGGGATCACACACCTGACAGGTGCACCATACCATCCAGTTACTACCGGAACAGCAGAATGTTTGGTGCAATCTTTTAAGCAGGCACTGAGAAAGTCTTCTCTGCCCCCAAAATGAGCTCTTCAGGAGTTTTTGATGCAGTACTGGCGAATGCCAACATCCTGTGGACTATCTCCAAGTGAACTCTTGATGTCTCGGTAGATTCGGACTAGGATTGACTCGGACTAGGATTGACTCTTTGCTGCCCTCACCAGCACACACAGCTCAGGGCAAGCAATCCAAGGTGTCATCAAAGGCAGATATGACAACAGACTCAGGTGTCGCCAAGATAACCAAACAGTACAAGACTGGTCATCCTGTATATGCCCCGATGGATAGCAGCAGTCGTCATGAAGTCTTTGGGTATGTTAAGGTTTTTCCTCATAGCCCAGTATGGAGACGACACTGGGAACAATTGCATCCATGCTAAGCTTCTGCAGAGGACTGCAAACCTGGCAATGAAACTGACAATACTTCCAAACTTCCAACAGATCATCCAATGGAAATCCTGGAAGAAATGCCACAAACTCAGAGACAGACAAGACCATTTCTATCCAAAACCAAACCGCTTGTACCAGAGTATGAACCGGACAACTCTAGACAATTCAAAAGAACACCCAAGCCTAGAAAGAGACTTTGTTGTTGATTCTTCTAGTGTGCATCAGTTTCGGTGGGGAGGTGTTGTGGAGATCACTAGTCAATAGAATTTAAAATTCTGGAACTCATGAGAATGTTCACAAGGCATCTCAATTTTTTTGTTTATGTTATTATTATTACAGTCTTGAGTTTTACAGTTGGAATAAACAGACTTCACACTTATCTGGAGTACTACTGTGTTTTCTTCTTTGCAAATAAACAAGAGAAGTGTATTGAACCACAAACAACACACCTATCTGGATATTACCCTATTCTTTGTAAGTAAACAAAAGATATATATATATATATATATATATATATATATATATACACACACACACAAAAACGACTCCCCCCCCCCAGTCACATATATATATATATGTGTGTGTGTGGGAAATTTGACTGGCAAATGTTGGTGTTGCTTTCAGAGTAAGAGAGGGAGAGAAAGAGAGTTTACTAAGAAATAAAAGGGAAGGTGAAATTTTTGTTTAAGGGGACAGAGCCACTCAGAGTCTATATTTTTTTTGTGCTTTATATATATATATGACAGTAAATGCTATGTATAATGGTATTGTTGAACAATATTTTTCTGAATTATGAGAGCTAAAGATTAAAGGTGTTTGTCCCTATCCAAGTAATATCTACCAATGAGTGTAGAAGACTAGAAGGTACTCAGCTCACGGTAGGATAGAACCACTATTTCACATCAGCTATTGGCTTTATTTTAATTATACAAAACCTTGCAACTTTGAAAGATGATTTCTCAGGTGAAGAAGCATATTTGAAAATAATTTTATTTGATGACATTTTTGGTTTGTTTTAACAGTTTTGTTTACATGTTGATATTTTGAGTATATATTTTGACATTTCTGATTATTAGACAACTTCTGTCTCCAATCTGTTCCAGTATCTATTAACTGTACTCTTTCCCTCAATTAACAAATTCCTCTTTCAATTAAATTTATTCTTTGTGTTTCAACTTACTCTACTCCTCTCTCATTTTAACAAGGCATCTTTCACTCGTTAGTGCATATTACTGTAGAAAGAAATGAATATTGAGAAATTTAATCTACAATCATGTCAGTACTTATTGATTACTGATAAATATGTTTTTATTTTGAAAATTACAATTTAGTATTTCCTTCTTCCCTATTTTCAGGAAACCATTTCTGTCACAATCTTTTCATGAACCAAATCATGGTAAGTGTTTAGAATTGTCCCACATTTTATAAATGTTGGTTTTATAGAAATGTTTCTGATATATATATTTCTGTTATATATTTTACAGAGATGCAACATGTTCCAAAGTACTTCCAGTATCAGCAATGTAAATGTACTCCTCAACTTGGTTATTCTAGACATAATATTTCTCCTTCGTGGAACAAAGCAGGAGATGAACTGAGTAAAATTTCTTCTGATGAAGTAAGTTTTATTGTAATTTTGGTTTTAATAAGCTTTCATTATAATAAACTTTCATTATAATTGTCGTCGTCATCATTGCTGTCATTGCCGCCACCGCCGCCACCACCACCACCACCACCACCTCCTCTGACAGCGTCGTCATCATCATCATCATCATCATAAGATTTCCTGAGAAGTGGAGATAATTATTATGAGATAAAGATCTGAGAAGGAGTGAGGAATCTATTGAGCAGGGGTAATGGAAGAGATCACCTGAGAGGGGGAGAGGGGCCAACTGAGAAAGGAGAGAGATCAACTGAGAGGGGAGAAAGATCAACTGAGAACAGTAGATGTCTCCAGAGAAGATGTGAGGTAGAAAGTAGTATAAGACAATGGTTGGAGACCTAGGAAGTTAGATGGTGTGTCACTAGAGCATCAGCTAAAATACTTTGCAGAATTTGTTTCAGTCTTGAATTAAAATGTTGTCAAGATCGTCTTTACCTTTTGTCCTTTTGGGGAAGTTGATAAAATAGAATACCTGGTGGAACAGTGAAAGCATTTGAAGTTCAGTTTAGATATTCTAAGAATATCAATCCTCACATGATGAAGTATGATAAGATGAAATATCATAGTGCAGTCAATGTGGAAGAGAGACTGGAAACATGATGATGATGATGATGATGGTGGTGGTGGTGATGACGATGACGATGATGACATGATGTTGGTGGTGGTAGTTATGTGACATGAGAAGGACATGGCTGATGACATAAACTAAATTTAACTTAATTTTTTTTTTGTAGGCTTGGATACCTTTTATGGTCCCAAATAAAGACTGTTTTGATCATAAACATTCTCCAAAACCTTTGATGCATTCTACTCAGCATTTCCCAGAGAATCATAAAGAAAATAATCTCATACCTGGCATCAATAATTTCTGTTGTAGTACCCCAAGTTCCAGTTATTACTTCCCTCACTTGTCTAACCCAACTTCATATCCTGCTGCCAGACATCAGTTATGTCCTCGTAGACAAGTTACAACGAGTCTAGACATCTCAACAAATCAATTAAGAACTATTGGCTCTAAGATACCAAACTTGTCTTCTAAGAACAGTAATAAAATTAGCACTGTTCAACAATTTTCCAGATTCTCTCCACAGACTTCCAGTTCTAATCAATCATTCTTACAACAAAAGATATCACAGAAAGCTACAGACGATGAAATTGATGCTATTTATAAGAACATCAAGCCAAACTCCTCACAACCTCTCATTCAGTCAATCAGAGAAGAATTAATGACAGCATCTGCCTATAATAATGAAATTAATTCTTTCAATATTCTTGAATAAATTCAAATCAAGAGGAAGAAGCTAAAAAAAAAAAAAAAGGAAATGTTTCCAGATGTTATTCTCTGAAATGCATTTCCTAACTAGACAGGTGCATTATTTCTTTTGTATGCAAGGCCAGAGTAAGTTAACTTTAAAATACCAAAATTTCATGAGATCTGGTATCAAAAGAATTTGCATTCAGTTACTGAGAGAACATTTGAGGGTGGGGGGAAGGTCACTTAACCCACTGAAAACAGTACCCAAATCTATGTATATTTGCATTACAGTCTTATAGGATGAAAGGCACTTTGATTAATAGAGTCTTGAATTCACTGTTTGAATAGAACATGATGGTTGTTGATGGAATGTTTTTAAACATAGTTCTGTTGGGTCAGGGCTGACCTGAGGAGAATTTATTGTTATTTTATCACTTAGTGAGGAAGGAGAATGCAACCTCCCTGACCCTTTATATTTTCAGTCTCCAAAACTGGTGGTAATACGGGAGGAAGATGTCCCTAAATAGGAGACCTGGCCTGGACACTTACAACAGAATGGACTCTGCTGAAGGTGCCCAAGGACAAGAGTGGTATTACCCCAAATGAGAGATAAACCCTTTAGCATTTAAGTTACTCTCTGAAATGTAATGCCTATTTATTCACATTGATTTGAATTAATCATACATAGCTGAGATTTTGATGATGTGATTGCTTACTTTAGAATGACACTGTAGGGTAGGAGTGAGAGGTTAGATCTCTGAATATTTGGCTGGATATGGCTGGTATAAGTGTCAAAGAGTTGCATCTACAAACCAAGAACTCAGAACATTAAAAAGAACAAACACCACAGGGCATCCAATCCCACTCTCTAACAATTCTGCAAGTTCACTGCCCTGGACTGGAACTTTACATTATTGACCCTGAAAGGATGAAGTAAAAGTTGACCTTGGTGGAATTTGAACTCAGAGTGAAAAGTTGGGATAAATACAAGGCATTTTGTCCAAAAGATTTATAAATTGGATAATTTACCACTTAAACGGTTTTATAGCAATAACAGTTGTAGCTTAATAGTAATGGTTGTTTATCCAGTAGCCAATCTGAAGAACAAATGGAATATTTTACAAGGAATACGTGAATATGATTGTTAAACAGTGTGTTATAATTTAAATTCTTTCTCTGTAATAATGAATACTCAGAAAGTTATTTAGTTAAAGAATTTAATAAATATTTAGTTGTTCAATTAACTTCCTTTTGATCATTTGAAAGTTTGGTAGGAACATACTGAGTTTTAATGATTTGTTATCTGGAATCATATTTAACGTTTGTAGTAAAGAAATACACTTTACTTGAAGTTCTTGCCCTCTTGAAACCACAATCAATGCATGATCTGGGCATTGACACAAGTAATAATGCATCCTTCCCAGTTGGTAATAAAATGTCTATAAGATGGCTAGCCTGATGAATTCTTAGAACTTTCAGAACAAGATAGCAGGAAATCACAATGGCCCTCAAAATCATTTTGACTATTGCTCTCAACTAAGTCACCGGACAGTATAAAATTAATGGTGGAACTTGAGGCTATTCAGCAAAGCTTCACAGAAGATAACCTCAATGCAGCAGATTAGCTACAAGATTTCACAGCTCTAGCATCACTCCTTTATAGTCAGCCTGTGAACTTTTCAGCTCACCCTTGTAATATGCACTATAAAAACAGTGCTGCAAACTAATGAAATAAACTCCTATTCTCTCACTTCACTTCCCTTATCTGATCTGTCTGTCTGTCTGTCTGTCTGTCTGTCTGTCTGTATGTATGTATGTATGTATGTATGTATGTATGTATATATATATATATATATATATATATATAATTACTATTGGTGCCTTGTACCACTCTTCTGGATTTATATATATATATATATATGTTCATATAATGATATCTACCAAATGTATTGGTAAGATAAAACATGCAATCATTACCAAAATAGCAAAAATCCGTCCATAAAGGTCTATAATAAACTCCTTATGAATCGATCTCCTTGGTTATATATCAAAATTTAAATAAGAGCTTTGACGCTAATATCCCTATATATTAAAGTTTATTACCTATGTAAACATTTCTGTATAAGGTCAAATTCAACTCTTAATTCAAGTTAAATAAATTTCCTTACACATTCTCAGAGTGAAAGTAAAAAGTAAACACCAAAAAAAATTTATAATCTCTAAGGCTGATCTACATCCAATATTCCTCCATGATCAATAACTGTATGTTACACAATAGTAACTAAATGTTCAAATACCGAACGCTATTTATAAAATAAAAGACTTGTCATCTACTCTAAATTTTAATTAAAAACGCGTTATGTCCAACGAATAAATAATAAAGAACTTCATCATCAAATAAATTCCGTCTAAAGGAGACAACCCTAATAATATTATTAATTATAACAATCAAGTAATACAAATTATTGATCACTGGTAATAAATTAAATTCTAAACTAATGGTAATCTATATTATATTTATCTCTAGAAACTTTAGTAAATAAATACAAATATACAATTAGATTATTAGCAACAAATCATACAGTTAATATATCCTGTATTTCCTACCCGATCATATTGAAATTTATAATTTATTTAAACCAGAAAAACGTATGCCTAAGAAAATGACTACATCTGAAAGCATTGTATGTGAGTTTATTTATTAACTTACCCTTAGAAAATAATATAAAAAATAATTCTAGATTACACAACCTTTATCATAAGGGAAAGATTTCCCAATAATTAACCATTCTAACGAATATTGCTTTTTTTGTTCCTTCAGTTCCCAAATAAATTTACTAAGACTACTATTCGCCATTTTACTTCTATCTCTAAACGTATTATAATGATTCGATATTCGTTTACAAGTTTGTCCCGAAGAACAACACACGTATATGTTAACATCTGTTTGGGTCGTTACCTTACATTGATAAACTATGTTCTTCGATCTAACATTTAGGCCTTCAAACTTCAGTATTCTGGGGTTAACATCTGTTACTGTAATCCTAGTACGATTATTATAATTATTATTATTTATGTCAGGATTCTCATTACTATTCTCCCCAATTCCCTTTGATTTAAGTATTTTAAAATTATGAGCTGCAATTAAGTTCTTAGTGTTTGAGAAACCAAACCTAATGCTATGTGTATTAATAATTTTACCATAATGTGAATTCTTTGGGAAATATCTACTTATCACCTCTCTAAACTGTGCAATCAAATTAGATTTAACATTTCTACCAAAAGGGATTATGAACCATACGTTATCATCTTTAGTGTTATCGCAGTTATTTGTATAATTCTTAAAAAATTTTAAATTACCTATGTTACGTTTATGAATATCTCTGGGTTTTTTTGTCTTTATTTCCTCTTAACTTATTCTTACACTTATTATTCTTATAATTCATAGCTGTCTTAATATTGTTACAGTCAGGTTTGACATAATAAACCTTCTCTTTGTATCCAGCCCTATTTAATGCTGAATTATAAAATTGAGCTTCATTATCAAAAACCATATCATTTGCGGATAATTTAGAAAGTCTTAATGAAATATTTCTTACTAAATTATCGATAATTTTTCTAGGATTATTACTCCACTTACTGATATATTTCAGGTTAGTGGAAGGTTTATGATATGGTCTATATGTATCATTTTTAATATCTAATGTCACATCTAAGAAATTAGCTAAAGAAATATATTGTCTTCATAAATAATATTCATCCCCATTCTACGAAAAAATCTAGCCAATCTACCTTTAAGTCTCTGTAATTGTTGGTTGGAGCTATTCCTAATATATAGAAGACAATCATCCCTATATAGACCCCCCCCCTAATCATAGGAAATTGATCATCCAATTCATAAAGAATAAAAGAACCTACAATATCAGCTATTTGTGCGGAGTCCGAACTCCCCATGGGGACATCAAAAGCATCTGGTGTATCCCTACGTATCCATACTTTATCGTTAAAACTAATAAAAGACTATGTTCTGGCAGATTTGGATGTGAATATGTTGTATTTCACCTTTGTAGAACACCTCCTTTCAGATGATGATGATGATGTGTGCTGACAGCATGCTAAATTCATTGATTTGAGGGGACTTTGAGACACTGATGTTGTATCTCTTCAATCAACACTATCCCTATATCAATGAATTTAAACAAGAAGTGGCTCTTATTTATAGAATTCAGCAAACCAATTTTTGTTGATGCATACTGATGCTTGCCAAGTCAATAATAAATTATCATGTGCCCAGAGAATAGTGAGAATCAAAACAATGATATGTATATTCATTTTGAATGTGTTGTGAGAGATTTGAACACAAATAATTGCTGTTGGATTTCACCTTCAGAAAACATCTTTCAGATGATATGTGTTAACTGAAAACACATAACCAAATCAAAACACAGGTGTCACAAAGTTCTCTAAAGACAAAATATAACAGTGATAAACATGTGTGTGTTACACTGCTATATTTGGTGGCTTAAATAGCAATGTATTCGTGGATGGTCAATGGGTTGGATGTGGTGCTGAAGAAGGAGCAAGAAATTCAGAAATATGAATATACACCCATTATCTATTTGTCTATCTTCAAACGCGTTGTTTACAAAGACTTATTTATATACAAAACATCGTAACATCCAGTGCTGGCTCAAGTTTCTACAAAAAATCTGTAGAAATAACTTTAAAAAGTGTTATATATGCATATACACATATATACATGCATGCATGCATACACACACACACACACACACACACACACATGTTAATATTGAACAATGAGAATGAGTGCTCAACACCACATTGATAGGAAAAAAATCTTTATCTTGGGGTTAAAACTACTATTAGTTTCATGTTAAAAGAAATCCCTTAACAATTATCAAGCCTGCCACATGGAACATCGGTGTTCATCTCCATCTTAGATTAAAACACGAAAATCACTTAAGATCACAATAAAATAATGCAAAGTTTTGGGTAAAGAAACAAACATCTCGGGGAATAACTTTTGGGTTATCTCCCTTGCTTCAAGTTTAGATTAAATTTGATTAAATTTGAATTTTCTGCACACATAACATACCAGCATTAATATTTAAAAATTTTAAATCATCATCATCATCATCATCATCGTTTAACGTCCGCTTTCCATGCTAGCATGGGTTGGACGATTTGACTGAGGACTGGTGAAACCGGATGGCAACACCAGGCTCCAGTCTGATTTGGCAGAGTTTCTACAGCTGGATGCCCTTCCTAACGCCAACCACTCAGAGAGTGTAGTGGGTGCTTTTACGTGTCACCCGCACGAAAACGGCCACGCTCGAAATGGTGTCTTTTATGTGCCACCCGC
>NC_068985.1:62613152-62614427 GCF_001194135.2 Octopus bimaculoides | reverse complement strand
ATCATCATCATCATCGTTTAACGTCCGCTTTCCATGCTAGCATGGGTTGGACGATTTGACTGAGGACTGGTGAAACCGGATGGCAACACCAGGCTCCAGTCTGATTTGGCAGAGTTTCTACAGCTGGATGCCCTTCCTAACGCCAACCACTCAGAGAGTGTAGTGGGTGCTTTTACGTGTCACCCGCACGAAAACGGCCACGCTCAAAATGGTGCATCTCATGTGCCAACCGCACAAGAACCAGTCCAGGGGCACTGGCAACGATCTTACTTGGCTTGCCGGGTCTTCTCACGCACAGCCCATTTCCAAAGGTCTCGGTCCGTAGTCATCGCCTCGGTGAGGCCCAATGTACGAAGGTCTTGCCTCACCACCTCAGCCCAGGTCTTCCTGGGCCTACCTCTTCCACGGGTTCCCTCAACTGTTAGGGTGTGGCACTTTTTCACGCAGCTATCCTCCTCTATTCTCACCACATGTCCATACCAGCGCAATCGTCTCTCTTTAAATGCGTGTACTTAATAGTTCATATTTACTTATATGCTTGTCTGGTTGCCAAATTTCATGTTTATCACATATTTTGGTGTCAAAATTTTTATTGTTGCTATAATTGTGTATATTTTGCAAGTTTGAGTATATATTCATAAATTGGTGTATATATTCAGTCTTTGGATCATGTGGTGTTTTGTGCATATGCATACACACACATGTATGTGCATGCACACACATACACTTTGATACAGACTTATACATATACAAATATATATATACATACATGCAAAATACATTTATGCGTACACACACGTACACAGATCTGTGTTCCTGCATTATGCATTTTGTTCATGTTTGGATGCATACATCTGATTGTGGATTTTCACATATCTTACACATATCTTGATGTTGAATTTGGTTCATGGAAATGTAAACTTATGGGGTTGTTGAATGGTAAGTTTGTGGGTATATAATGTAATGTCCAGGGTATGTGTGATAGTCGTATATTTGTGTGCTGAGGGAGCTCAGTACAAGGGCATATCTCTTTAATGCATGAAGTTCATATGATGTATATAGTCAGGGAAGAAGAGAACTTATCCAGTGCCCAAGTAGGTGGAGGGGGTCTCTTTGAAAGTTTCATCCCTAATATTTAAAATATTAGTTTTTGATGTGATGATGTTTAGATTTTCAGTCATGCGAAGCTCACATTTGCTACCCCACCCACTGTATTTGTTGGCTTTAACAATAATGCTGCAGGTTATCTAGAGGTATATATATATACATATATAT
>NC_068985.1:62609755-62613142 GCF_001194135.2 Octopus bimaculoides | reverse complement strand
CCTTAAAATTTCAAACAAATTTATTTTGATATGGGGTAGGACCGCCTTTGCCAGTAATTGCAACTTGAATTCTAAGACTTGTACAAAATTTGAATTGTTTCCAAAGGAATTTTTGTCCATTCTTCAGCTAAAACAGTCTCCAGTGCTTGTAGTGATGATGGTGGAGGATATTGACTCTTTACTTGTTTTTCTAAAATGCACCATAAATGTTTAATAATATTGAGATCTGGGGACTGTGGTGGCCAGATAAGATGTCCAACTTTACTAGAATGTTCCTCGTGCCATTCAATAACAACTTTAGCTGTGTGAATTGGTGCATTATCATCCTGAAAGATTGCGTTTCCTTCCAGAAACAGTTCTGCAACCATAAGATGAATTTGATCAGATAAAACGCTTAAATAGTCTTGACTATTAATTCTACCATGAAGAGAAACCATTGGGCTGGAGGGTTTCCAAGATATAGCCCCCCAGATCATCACAGATCCTCCTCCATGTTTAACAGTTGAAAGAAGGCAGTCTGGGTCAAATGCTCCTTTTGGCTGTCTCCACATGTATACTTGGCTGGTGGTCAGAAATAAGGGAAAGGATGACTCGTCCAAGAAAATAACATTCTTCCACTGCTGTAGGGACCAATTCTGTAGGTTTTTACTCCACTCTAAATGCTTTGCAATGTTTGTTTTTGAAAGTAGTGGTTTTCTGATTGCAGCTCTCCTGTGAAATGCAGCTTTGTGCAGCTCCCATTGAACAGCTTTGTGGAAACTGGGTTCTCAAGGTGGTCATTAAGCTCTGCAGTAATTTTGGAAGCTGTACTTTTGTGGTACTTCCTAACAATTCACATATGAGTCCGACTGTCCCTATTTGAAAGTTTTGGTTTTTTATGGAGTTTTGTTTCAACGAGGAGGTTTTTCCCTCTTTCTCAAAGGCTGTCATTACTTTTGAGACAGTACTTCTTAATACACTAAACATTTCGGCTGTTTTCATTATGCTAGTGCCTGCCATATGAGCACCAACAATTTGACCTCTTTGAAAGTCTGATAGATCTGTCATTTTAATGAATTTTAATTACCTTTTTCTGATGATATCTGAAAAGAAACAACAATTTTAGCAAAACATATTAAGCAACACTAATAATAAATAAAAAAAAACCATAAAAGTAAACAAGCTTCTGATGGTTTTATAGATATTTCAAAATTATGATGCTATGATGCTAGGTGTTTCCATTATTTTGTCCAACCCCTGTATTTGAGGAAGCAATTTCCCCATAAAGGATTGTTAATAACAATCCAGATGTCAACTGAGTCTTATCAAATACATTGGTAGAGAGTTCCTCAATATATATGTATAAACAGTCTCATAAATTATAAAGTCGATAATAGAAAATGGAGAAGAAAAAATATAATAGATACTTGGTTCATTTTATTTGTATCACAATGGAAAAGTAATGCAAAGTAAAAGAGATACCTATAAGAACAATTATAAAAGGAATCAGAAGAAAAAATATAATAGATACGTGGTTCATTTTATTTGTATCATAATGGAAAAGTAATGCAAATTAAAAGAGATACCTATAGGAACAATTATAAAAGGAACCAACAGATATCCTCAAAAAATCTCACACGTTTCACTCTGACAATATGTTTGAATCTTCAATATTATAACTTTTATAGATGTAATAAATGATATATTACCAGATATCTTCAGAGAAAAGTAAGTATGTTTTCCGGTCTTGAAGTCCTCAAACAAGTTATTTTGTAATCGAAGACCGGAAAATACACTTACTTTTCCCTGAAGATATCCGGTAACACATCGCTTATTACATCTGCAAAAGTTATAATATTGAAGATTCAAACATACTGTCAGATTGAAGCATGTGTAGGATTTTCTTTGGATATTTTTCGGTTGTTTTGTTGATCTGGTTCCTCTTATAATTGTTCCTCTTATAATTTACATTACTTTTCCATTGTGATACAAATAAAATGAACCTAGCATCTATTATATTTTTCTTCTCCATTTTCTTTTATTGACTTTTATATATATACTAGTATTACAACCCGATTTCATTTGGGTCTATTTGGGCCACATTTTAAAAATGAGGAATTTTGCCTTTCAATTGAGTAAACTCAAAGTTGTCATGCAAACTCTCCAGGACTTTTAACATAGGTATGCAAATTTTCAGGTCAATCCAACCACATTTACTAACACTTTTTCCTGCACAACTGCTTGTGAGACAACGTCTGCTCTTTTCACAAATATATAGTATATATATATATATATATATATATATATATATATATATATATATGGGAGAATGTACGAAAAAAACAACAACAGACAAGGACAGGTGGTGTAAACAACAAAAGGATGTATTAGTTTAACGCTCGGGAATAGAGAAAGTCTTTAACATTTCGAGCTACGTTCTTCAACAGAAAGAATACGGAGAAAACAAGGAGAAAGACATGGAGAAAAAAAATTGAATGTTTTGGTCAGCGATCTATCATGGCAACTGCCGGACATATATATATATATGCGTGCGTGTGTGTGCATGTAATATGTATCCTCATGCATATACATGCATATCTATATGTCTATACTCCTGATTTATATACACTCTCTCTCATATATACATGAGTGCAAAATCCGTGTTTTTTTTTTTGTTTTTAGCGTGTGTGTGTGTGTGTGTGTGCATATGAGTGTATGTGTATGTTTGTGTGATGACATGCAGAAGGTTTCTTTGTGTTTTTCTTTCTTTCTTTCTTTCTTTCTTTATTTATGTATTTGTTTATTGAACAACATAACAGGTAAACTATTTGAGAAAATATGAATTATCCACGCGACATTATTATAATGTTAAAATTTGATCTGGAACAATCCAGAGGGGAATATATTTGTCACCAGCTACATAAACTCACAGCTCTTTGACCTGTGACTAGTTTCATAAGCGCCAGCACACAAAATACTCAGACCATCAGATACTCTGTTACTTCAACTAAATATTTGCAAAAAGATACATACACCCATATTTTCAGTTTTGTTTTTCCTGTTTGCATCACCATACCTCTCTCTCTATATATATATATGTGGTGCAGGCGTGGTTCTGGGGTAAGAAATTTGGTTCCCAACCATATGATTCTGGGTTCAGTCCCACGGCATGACACCTATAGCCTCAAGCTGATCTATAGCCTCAGGCTGATCAAAGCCTTGTGAGTGGATTTCGTCAACAGAAACTAAAAAAAGCCTCTTGTATATTTGTGTGTATGCATATATATATGTGTGTGTGCATGTGTATATATATATATATATATATATATATATATATATATAAAAACGAATAAGTATATTCTTGGGAATAGAAATTTCCCTTACAAATTTTTTTTTTTTTTTACACAC
>NC_068985.1:62607210-62609715 GCF_001194135.2 Octopus bimaculoides | reverse complement strand
ATATATATATATATATATATATATAAAAACGAATAAGTATATTCTTGGGAATAGAAATTTCCCTTACAAATTTTTTTTTTTTTTTTACACACTAGCTTCCTGATAAAATTCTTGTAAAATATTTTTGTCCTATTTTGATTTTATATATATATACACACGCAAACACACATGCATACATATACATACACACACACACCCATGCAACATACGCCTATGCAACATACACCCATGCATACATAACCCATTAATACCCCCATTCACATATACCTCCCACAAACCTGACACATCTCCCACACACCTGACATATATACCGCCCACACACCTGACAACACGCATGACAAACATACATGCGCACTCTCACACACATACAGACGAACGCACATATATATACACACATACACATGCACAGTGATGCACACACACCTACTCAAACAACCCTACACACACAGACACACACACCCATATATACGCGCACAAATAAACGCACATGCCTACACAAAACTACATACACATACACACACACAGAAGTGCATACACGCAATAAAACGCACACATACTTGACACACATCTCTACGCTCATACACACATATGCACGTACACACACACATATACACACGCATACACACACACTCGCACGCACACATACCTCCCACATACACAACACACACACAGACACGCATACAATTACACACAAGGGCATAAATAACACACGCTCATGCACGCACGTACGTAAGCAAATGCACGCACACACACACACACACATACACAGGAACGCACATGTACACAACATACACACACACGCACGCACGAAAATATACACAATATACACATACATACACACACACATGCACAAAAATATACACACACGCTCACACACATATACATACACGCGCATACACACACGCACACGTACCTAACACTCACAATCCCCCCACACACGCGTACGCACATCCACACACATACACACGCACACGCGCACACACACATACACACACACACGCACACATACCTCCCACAAACAACACACACACAGACACGCATACAATTACACACACATGGGCATAAACAACACACGCATGTACAGAAGCAAACGCACGCACACACACACGTACACAGGAACGCACATACACACAACATACACGCACAAAAATATACACAATATACACATACATACGCACGCACAAAAAATACATACGCATACACACACACACACACATAAAGACACACAGCGCCACACATATACACACACACGCACCCAACACTCACAATCCCACACACGCATCCCCCCCCACACACACATGCACGCACACATACACGCACACACACACTTGCATAAGCGCGAAAAAACGCACATATACCTCCACACACAACCCTCCCGTCTACACACACGCACACACACATACACATGCACACACACAAAAGACATACACACATGTACAAACGAACTCACATACACACACACGCAAATGAACCCACACATAACTCACATATACACACAACAAACACTAACACATACACGCACCTAAGTATACATACATGGACTTACACACATACGAACATACACGCACACATACACATACACACAATAACCCACGTGCGATCCACAGCAAACTGTACGCATACACACACACACACACGTACACACACATATATATATACACATACACACACACAGATACAGGCACACACTGCAAGAAAAATACACTCACACAACATACACACACATACTTAAAAACTGCTTGCTCACTTTCTACTGACCATCGTCCACAACCACTCCCAAATTATTCCTGCAAATAATTCCTTCCACAACGTTAAGCGACACACACACTAACAGATAAACAGCCAAACCACACACACACACATACGCACATACAGGTTCTGTTATTACACACACACACGGACCCGCGCACACGCATACATAGCTCCCTCTCTTGCACTCTCCTGTCTTAGAAAGAACTTTTTCTCCGCCCTTTCCTTTCCGGTCATTCCACAATCTAACCTCGTGCATATCGTTGGTGATTTTTTCTTCCTCCGTCTTCCCTTCTTTGGACTTTCGAAGAGCTCCGCTCGAAACGTCAAATTCTCTTCCTTTCCTTTCCCGAGCGTCCAGTAACACAATATCTGTATTACGTCCTCGCGTTGTTGTATTTTTGCCATTTTTCTTTTTTGAACTCACTATATGTTGTTGGCACTCCGTCGCTTACGACGGCGAGGGTTCCAGTTGATCCGGAACAGCCTGCTTGTGAAATTAACGTGCAAGTGGCTGAGCACTCCACAGGCACGTATACCCTCAACGTAGTTCTCGGGGATATTCAGCTGACCCTTTGAATTACAGGCACAACAGAAATAGGAAGAAAGAGTGAGAAAAAGCAGGGTTCGCCACCATCCCCTGCCGGAGCCTTGTGGAGCTTTTTAGGTGTTTTCGCTCAATCGAAACCGCGATCCTATGACCGCGAGTCCGCTACCCTAACCACTGGGCCATTGCGCCTCCACACCCACTATATA
>NC_068985.1:62606488-62606930 GCF_001194135.2 Octopus bimaculoides | reverse complement strand
ATAAAAAAATTTAGTAAATGGAGTAATACGCATATGTTAAATGAATTCTTTTATTTCCAACATATGTTTCGAAGATTACAAATGGTTCCTTCCAAAGGAATAAGTGATGTTGGTAAGGATGTAATCTTCTCTTCAGGGAAATACATAGGAACCAGCTTAACCGTAAGACATTTTAACCGGTTTAGACTCAGACATAAGGATAATAACACCTCATTATCTCGTAGAATTTGGGAGCTTAAAGGCGATAACATTAATTTTAACCTTAGATGGTCCATAGTTGGATCGGCCGCAACGTATAAAGATAATAGAACTGGTTGCCAGTTATGCTCCTTAGAACTATTGAAAATTATTAGATTCCCTGATAAGAATAAGCTAATTAATAAGAGATTAGATTTCAAACCTTCCTGTATGCATAAAATGATTAAAACCTTTAGATATTACA
>NC_068985.1:62604521-62606478 GCF_001194135.2 Octopus bimaculoides | reverse complement strand
AAGCTAATTAATAAGAGATTAGATTTCAAACCTTCCTGTATGCATAAAATGATTAAAACCTTTAGATATTACAATCCCTAAGTCCTCTCTTTTTAGTTATAAACACTTCTAAACCTTCTCTCATTAGCAACTCCCACGTCAGATTCTTCCTGCCACAATTCAGACATTGAATTAACGAAGCCCGTACTCTACCCCCAACCTGACTATGTACCTTAATAATTCAGTTTACCCTTGCATAGCTAGATTATGACCACATAATATACACACATATTTAATAACCCGGGATCCATAATCCCACTTTTATAGAAAAATTTCTAAACCTTTCAATCACTGACTCGAAGCTTTCGAATGACACTACAATACACAAAAGTAACACTAATCACTGCAATGTTTTTTTATTATAATAATATTATACTAGTAACAATTAGGAGATGCAAACCCAGACTTCTTTATATTAATACACCAATACCCATTGATTAAAACACGATTATAGTAGTAGTTCCACTATGCCATATAATTTACACTAATAGATAAACCGTCACTTCCTCTACCACAATATTCTTCTAATCAATATACCTTTTCAAACCACTATGTTTTTTTTATCTTCTTTGCATTATTGTTGTTGGTGTTGTTATTTCTTATCACTATTACATTATGTAATACAATATTACTATTATACTATATTACTACGGTTGAAGTGTTCCCAATACTCTGTATTTTGAATTTTAACTTCCAACCTTAGTTTTCCCCTTTATATTTTCTATATATTTTATAACTTTTTTTCTTGTTTACATTTTCTAATTATTCATTGTTTTGGTTTTTATATGTTCTAATTACCATTTTCCACTTCTATCATCCTTTTATCCTCTAGATAAGTGTATTTACCAATATAATAGATAAGTTCGTATACTTAAGTTGTAGTTCGGCCAAACTGACCACTCACCACAAGAATATCAGATTTCAAGTTTTCTTTAGCCTGACGTTATTTATTTATGACCCACCACTAGTCTTGGCCGACACAGCATCATGTATGTCTGTCATTTACGACCTCACCCTTTAAGATCTCTTTATCTCTTTATCTATCTTTATTTATCTTTTTTTTCTACTTTTAGGTTTTTTCTTATCTCCCTTCTTTTTAACTCTGTTATTTTATTTCTTTAATTTTATATTTTATTTCTTTAATTTTATATTTTACCACCCAACCCTTCTAAATAGCTTATATGCATCTTACTTTACTATCCGGATTTTTTCTTATTGTTTCTTATATTACCCCCCGCCCCGATTTGACTTCTATTATTTTTGTACTAATATCCGTGTATTTTTCTTCGTATTTTATATTGTTTTAACCGCCAACTTCTTTTTTTGGACGCTCTCCTTCTAGCTCATATAAGCTAGTATTGTTTATTTAGCATTCCCTCTACCCGGAATTGTGGCACAATATGGACAGATTTCGGAGTACCGATGAACTTTTAGGTAAATGTATCAACTTAAAGGATAAAGATATTACAATGTATATTACAATGGATATTACAATGGACAATACCAAGTGGACTCTCACCTTTTATCGCTCATGTTTCTCCTTTTACTTTGTTCTTGGTGACTTCTTTGTGATATAATACTTGGGAAAGAATATATTTGCGGCTGAAGATAGCTTTATACCATCCTGTCTATCAATTATATACCAATATAATGATGCAACGACTATAAACCTTGAAACACGTGTAGCGCGGAATCATTTGTGTTCTGTTTTTATTTTTACGTCTTTAATTTATATATATATATATATATATATATATATCAATCATCATCATCATTTAACGTCCATTGTCCATGCTGGCATGGGTTGGGCAATTTGACTGGGCTGGCATCCTGGAAGGCTACGCCCTGCTCCAGTCTGATTTGACATGGGTTTCTATGGCTGGATGCCCTTCCTAACACCAACCACTTCAAGAGTGTA
>NC_068985.1:62598393-62604421 GCF_001194135.2 Octopus bimaculoides | reverse complement strand
TTGAGGTGACGGTCCAAGGCCGTTCTCGCTGCCAAAATGTGAGATGCAGACCCCAACCTCAACGTCTCCTCTAGGTCCTTAACTAGTTGCCCTTCTATACTGGCCTTAACTAGGCTTAGCTGACGGCTAAACCTAATAGACTCAAAACGAATGGCTCTCTTGAGGGCGAACCACCATCGGTTGTTAACCACAGCGCCAGTTAACGCCCTCTGTACTAATCCCTTAATCCGGCTACGGTCTGCCTCACAAGTCAAAATAGACTTGTTCAGCTTCCAGTAGCCGGATCCTCTCTTAATTGTACTATCTACGTCCAGTGTACACTTGACCATTCTATGGTCAGTGTAAGCTACTTGGACGAGCTGTGGCTAGCTAAAACTAGACTTATCTCCAGTCTCTATCACTATCCTATCTAAGTAAGACTTGAACCTTCCGTCGCCACTCATCCAGGTCCACTCTGGGACGTTCGGATAGTCAAGTCTGTACCTATCTGCCAGCTGAAAATGCTTAAGCAGATCTATGAGACGCGAGTTCACTTTCCTATGGATTGAGCCAACGCTATCGATGCGTGCGTCAACGATAGCGTTATAGTCTCCTAACACCACTAATGTCTTCGACGGCACGAGAAAGTTCTCTAGGCGCCGATAAAAATCAGTTTGAAATCCTCTAGCACAAGGTGCATAGATCCTGATCAACCTGAAGGCCTTACTGCTGTATGTCACATCAAGTACGACCAGCCCACCTTCTGGGTCTACATAGACTGTACTTGTCTGCAGAGCCAAGCCTTCTCGAACAAGTACTACTTCACCTCCTCCTTCCGGTCTGGCTAGGAGACATGATTTTCTCATAGTCATTCATGAGGGGCGAGAAGGCTTGTAGACTGTCCAGCTTGGTCTCTGTATCTTCCATCACATGCATATCGTATGATCTGAGGTTGTCGAGGAAACAAGCTTGCTTCCACCTCGAGCTCAGACCACGCACATTCAAACACCCAAGGTTAAGTGCAGTCATTCAAAACAAAAGAAAAGCAAGGGTTCTACTTACTCTTTTACTTTTGCTTTTATTGGTGATGAAGGGGCTGACCTCGTCACGTGTGAGGTAGCCCTTTCCTCCTGCTCCTTCAAATACTGCGGGAGGTCCGGAATACTCTCAATGGTTTTCGGATGCCTATGCTTCATTTCCTTAAACAGTTTTCCGGTTATCCAGGTACATCTCTCTTCCATGCCTTCGGGCAGCTGCAACAGCTCTACGGAGTGGTGGTTCTTCAAAGTGTCCTTGATATTTTTATCCCTGGTATTAATTTTTACTAGGGTTTTTGTTCCGTCTTTTATTTTCTCTTTTGGGAATGTGGGGCGGGATCTTTGAAAATATAAACTTTTCTTAACATCACTAAGAGTAAAAGATATTTTATATGACACATTCTACCAGTGTCCGAAGTTTGAAAGTGTTTAGTCACAAAAAATTAATTTCTCGATGTACCGTTCAAAGGGAAAAGATCCCGTGGGCTTTTTGCCCTCTACTTGAATTCTGAGGGCAATATCCTCACCCAAGAGCACTCTATCTGGAAGCATTTCGATATCTTCCTGAGTTCCCTGAATAATAGCGGAGATGCTCTGCCCGTGCCAATTTTGTGGGGCAGTGTACGTGATTTGGAGGAAGGTAATTTTGTCCGTCTTGTTATACAACAGGGCGGCCATCACCTCCCTTGCCTCAATTTCTGGTGGTACTTCTATTACTTTCACTCGTGCTGTTCTCCTTCTCATGTAGGTTGGGAGCAGCACCACTTCTTTCGTTTTCAGGGGACTCACTAAGTACTCTTGGGCTTTTTCGGCCGTCTCAAATCTGGCCTCAATTGTTCCATATGTCCGATCTCTCGCTATGGACTTTATGTCTTTCCATATAGGGGCCAGGCATTTTTCTATTTCGCACGTTTCGAAGTGCTTAAATCTTTTCGATGAAGGACAGTACGTTTTGTAAACGACTGTCCTTCTCTTCGTGGTTTCAACACTAGGGGAGGGTGAGATCTTTATATCCCCATCCTCCTCTTTCATTCTTTCAAAAAGCTCGGAGAGCTTCTCCGTTTGTATTATCACGTTTTCACATGATGCAGCGGCTACTGCCTCGAACTTTTTTGCTGGCTCATCCAGCGGTTTTGCTTGTTGAATTATTTCGACCGACATACTCGGTTGAAATTAATTCTTACACAGAAAAATTTTCAATTATTTTTCCTAAAACGGGAAACCTATGTTTTCTTTCCCTCTTAAAGAGGATACCAGTTCAAATCCTACCCCCGTTGGGGGTGGGGTGTAGTAGTAGAGCCTGTAACGAGCTTACTTTTCCAAAACGGGAAACCTATAATCTGTTTTTTTCTCCCTCTTAATGAGGACAATAGTTCAAATAATAAAGCCTACAACGGCTGAAGTTTAGTTTCCCTACACAGCACAGAACACATCAAAGATGGGAAACTTATGTTGTGCTTTTTCCTCTTAACAGTTCAAAATTAAATAAATCCTACAGCATAAATGAATCCCTCAAAACGGGAAACCTATATTGTGTTTTTCCCCCCTCTTAACGAGGATAACAGTTCAAAAATAAATAACAGTTCATATCCCCCTCGCTGGGGGTGGGGGTGGGCGCAACGATAAGCCTACAATGGCTTTAAAATGTTCAATTTTTAGCATATAAAAATGGCTCTACACAAACAATTCCTTTCTCCCGTCACCGGGGAAAGGCACAAAGAATATCAACAGTTCAACAATTTTACAATTTTCAACAACTCGAAAATATTTGACACGACAACAATAATTTCAATAGCAACAATCTAATTTTGAACAAAATGTTCAACTCACCAAAAACACGTCCGACAACGACAGAAGTAAGCGAGCTACTTACCATACAGCCACTCCATATATATATATGCACAAATTTAGATTCAGATGAATTAGGTACTTAAGTTGATGCACCAGAATTTAATACGGTATTATCTATACAGTTTTAAAATAAGGTGATTAAAATCAAATCTCCAATCTCCACCTTCTAAAGTGCCATCAAATCTCGACTTTTGGACGCATGTTTTTGTTCGAGAGGATTCTGCCAAAGGACCTTTCGTTTCTCCTTATAAAGGACCCTTTCGTGTGCTTTCTCGCACACCGAAAGTATTCAAAATTGACGTTAATGATCGTACAGAGACTGTGTCTGTAGACCGGCTAAAAAAAGCTTATGTTGAAGGTCCTTCATCTTTCGTTGACACCACTGTTATGCTTGCCTTTGACCCATTAAATACACCTTTGCCAACACCATCACCAACACATACACCATTACCAACACCACCTTCGTCGTCGCAACCTGCCTTGAACAAACACTATCTTACTAGGTCTGGCCGAACTGTACACTAGCCAAAGAAACCGGCAAAGACAATTTACATTGAACTTTATTGTGTTTCATTGGTCAATTTTAGTGCTTTCTTATTGAACATTTTTTTTCTTTCAGAAAAAAAATCAGACTTTTACATCGCGCGATTCCAGTTTCCTGGACAGTTTTCATCACGGTTGTTTTGTTATTGTCTATTTCAGTTTTCCACTAGTTGGCACTTACTGCCCATTTCCTTGCATGCCTTTTTCCTCAATTCTTCTGTACATTGCATGCATGTATTTCACTATTGCACATCATTTCTTTGATTTTTCTTTATATATTTGTGCCACATCTTGTGGGTGTTTTCGGTAGCCATCTTGCCTCAGGCGCCACTCCAATTTTTGCATTTTCGTGCTTCTGCACTCGAGGGGGAGCCATGTAGTGGCGTCTAATACCAGTCGCCATTTTGGAGAGTTTATCCACGCATGCGCAGGGACTAGTCTTCCAGAAGGAATGCAGGAAGTCCCCCATGCGCATACGTGGTCATCCAATATCCAAGCGTTCCCCCCGTTGGACTGCGTTGGAAGCTAGACGTAACAATAGCAGCTCTCCGTCGACTCTACAATGGATTCACATAGATAACCAGAGAGGAGGAAAATGCCTTCTAACCACGCGACTTCATTGACGACGTCTCATCTAACCAAAAGGCGACATGCTACCGAATCCCCTCCTAGTGTGAGTGGATTTCTGCTGTAATAAAATATTTGTTGTGCAGTTTAGTTTAGAGTCTGCGTTCCGTTTTCTTCCTTAAGAAATTTAATGCACGGAATTGGGATACACAGAATGGTGTATGTCTACTTCCCTACACTAACATGAATAATAATAAAAATATAAATATAAATACGAATAAAAATAATACACCTCTAAGAACCAATATAACCCCTGTTAAGAATGATAATACCAAGCAATATAAATTAAATAAACCGTACAGTAACAACCCCAATAAAACTGGTAGTAATAATAATAATAAATATAACTATAGAAAGAATAATAATAATCATAACCATAACTTTACGCTCTACAAGAATACCGAGGACCGTTTCTACACCAAGAATAATATTAAATACAAATGAAACAAGGATAATATCTGGTTAATAATCCCTTTCGCGATGCAGCTTAAAACAAACATAGTACATTCTATAATGAGACTTATTGATAAGCGCTTGAACTTAAATAACAAATACTCATACATCTTTAGGAATAAAAATAAGAGCAGGATATAGCTTAACTAGCAACCTAGCTACTATCATAGCCTCGATCAACAATAAAAAGCTAAATGCCTTCTATGAAACTAGGAAAAATAACTACATAAAACATAGCAGCCAATTGACAGATATAATAAATGTCATCCCTAATAACTCACCCTCAAATAACGCAGACAACAACCTTATAAATAATAACCTCCCTCAACACAACATACGCACAGATAAGCTTAATAATTTATGTGGCTGCAGAGATAAAAGCAATTGCGAATTCTCCAATATTCGCAAATAATTTCAAGAAATTAAAAAAGAAATGATACTTAGATATAATTCCCACCGATCTAGTTTCAGAAATAGAAGTAAAGCGAACTCTACCGGACTTAGTAGTTACATTTGAGAACTCAGAGGCAAAAATATTAACGATAGGTTAGAATGGCGCATCCAAGCCAAAACTACCTCATATAACATTAAGAGTAATCGCTGTGAGCTCTGTATAAACAAAAAATTCTTTGTTTTAAAGGCCAAATCACCTCTACTTAATAAAAGCCACAAGAATAGTATTTTTTGTTTGCATAAACCAGATTCGTATTCTCAAAATACCGCTAAACCCTATTTATCCTTTAAAATTCACTAACCCTATTTTACAGGTTATTAACGAACCTACTTAACTTCTTATTACCTCCTCCTAACCCTCCTATGTACTAATTATCGTTACTCAACTGTACCCCGCATCATAAACTAATTACTGAGCTTTTTGGCACAATTTTCCTATAATCTAATTCCATTTGATAGCTAGACTACTGACCCACTTTACATGCTAAAATTTTCCTATAAATCGTATTGTTTTTCTCTGCACTCTTCATCCCTTTCTATAGTTCCTTTACGTGGCCCATTATAGTATACATTTTAAATAATAACCTTAGCCTTATACTACGGCTTCCATTGAAAATACAGGAACTAACTTACAGGCTATAAATTAGTGTCACATAGGTCCAATTAACTACACTAGATATCCCCAATAGCAATAACTCCCTCGGATTACACTGACGGTCAACTAGCAATTAGCTCCAGAGGTTAGAACCTACGACACGTGGAATTATGAAACTAAATAATTATAAGACCTTGGATTTAACTAACCCTCTTCTCTTCTATCCTCCAACTGATATATGGAATTATGGACCTCACTAAAATGTAAGACTATTGGATAAACGAACATTTTACTTCTTTTTTTTCTCCATTCCTTTCCTTACATCTTTTTTCTACTTCCTTTTATTTATCTTTGCCATATAATCGTTCTGATAAAGTCTACTTATTGGAACGAGGTAAATGTAAATTTACCCCAGCTTGATATACTGAAACAGCTGTAATCATACTCTCATCTTTATTAAATGACTTTAAATCACCAATGATCTACTTCT